>NC_058413.1:85592333-85645469 GCF_002201575.2 Neomonachus schauinslandi | reverse complement strand
CCGCGCCCCCGCGCCCCCGCGTCCCCCGCGCAGCCCGCGCGCGCCGCGCGCGCCGCGCCCTCCGCGTCCCCCGCGCCCCGACGGCGATGGGAGCCAGCAGTCCACGGGGACCACGCCTCTGAAACTCGCGGCCGGCCACCGGGACCATGAAGAGCAATCGGGCCCGCAAGGGCGGAGGGGGCTCCAAGGACCTCGGCGCGGGACTCAAGTACAGCTCGCGGCCTCAGGTGGGAGAGGGGCGCGGGCTTCGCGCGCGTCGTCGGGGCCCGGGAGGCCACCCCGAGTGGCCTGGAGCTGGGCGATGCGAGCGGGCGCCGAGGGCCCCCGGCGCTGCAGCGCCGCGCTTTGTCTTGGCAAAGGGAACCACTCCATTGCCCATTTGTGGCCCGGGCTCTGGCCGGCCCTTGGCCGGCCCGACAGGTGGAATTTCCTGTTCGGCGAGTGGCTGGCGGACCTTTGGTACCAGCCCTAACGCGCGCCAGCCGGCCACGGTGGAGGAGCCAACCCCAAGGCCCTTGGAGACGCCGAATCTCTCCCCCGGCCTTCCTGCCCGCTCAGTCCTTTCCCTGACCCAAAAAATGGGCTCCATCTGGGTCCTTCCATTAACTCTGCGCTATTAGTGCACATCAGGAAAAAGAACCAGGGGTGGAGGCTCGGAGTGGGGTCATTTGGGCCGAGGCAGGGAGGTTTCTAGGGGGCTTTGGACCAGAGCCATCCTTGGCCTCTGCAGGAGTTTGAGGAGCCCAGGCAACCCCAACCCTGGAGTCCTTAGCACCTTAGCACCACCTTAGCTCTGGTCTCCCAGTTGTAACCTACAAAGGTCACAAAATGCCTTCTGACCGGGAATGAAAAAAGCAAAGAGGGGATGGAGCTCTTTGGGAAGATGATTCTCTGGGAAGGGATGTGAGAACATGTGTCTTGAGCCTTTTGGAAGCTCCCAAAGCCCGCAGCTCTTGTTTGACAGACAAAACAACGAGAGACCTCTTGAAAGATCTCAAGGACATTAAACCTTAATGCAAAGAGTTGGGGATGGGTTGTTCTTTTACTGAAGGACACCAAGGTGGCAGCGTCCAGGCGGGACTAGCAACCAGGCCTCTACCTCTGTCTAGCTGGGACCCCGGGTTTCCCCAAATGCGGGTGAACTCCAGCTCACAGCGGATGCTCAGTGGGCGCTGAGAGGCAGGGGCTGTTTTGGGAGGGAGCTTTCCCCTCTGCAAATGATGAGGGGCTCTGCTGCACCACCAGCTCTCACTTTCTCTCCTGTCCTGGTCCAGGAACATCTGCTGCCCCACATTGTGGCCATTGCTCCAAGTTAGGCCACATTTTGGAGCTCTCTGAAATCAATTCCTTTTCTCCAAGGGGGGGCCTGGTGACTTAGGGAGTTTGCAGAAGACCAGATCCTGGGGCTGCTGTGGTTAGCCGGACCCGAAATAGCCACCGAGGCTGGGTTACTCTTGTTTTCTCCACCCTGTGTGGAAGGAAGCATGGACAGGGCAGCCAGCCTGGAGGCTTGGGACTGGGTTCCTGCTGAGCCTCCCCGCTTGGCCGGTTCACCCCATGTATGCCTTTTATCTTCCCTTCTGTAACTGCCATGTTTATGAATCCCTGAGAATTGCCTGCTGGGCTTCTAGCCTCCTTCCTCCTCAGCAGAGGGCCTGCTGTTTGGTATTTGTTATTTCAGGGCTGTTTTTTTCCCCTCAACTTCCCTTTCTGGGGTTCATCTTGTCTGTGCAGCCCCTCCACCTACACTCCCTCCTGACCAGGGGCCAGGCCTGGGGCTCATCTCCACACTCCTCTCGGAGCCCCCGACAGCCAGCTTTCTCTTGTCACCTGCAAGCCCTTGCTTATTTTTCCCCTTGGTCCCTGCTGGTTTTCTCATCTTCTGTGAAGCTCACACGTTCTCTCTTCCATTGGCTTCTCCCCTCCACCTCTGATTCTGCGATTTTCTTTCACATAGATCACTCTGTCATGTTATTTCTCCTGCCAAGCTCCATTGAACCAATTCTGTACCTGATCCCAGGCCAGGAACTTTTGGAGGAAGGGTTCTCAAAGACAAATAAGATATGATTGCTTCCCTTAAGGAAATCACAGTCCTGAGACCCATGCTTAGAGACATGTGCAAAAATTAGATGTGATGCAGTGTGTCCTGAAAAAAGTAGCCGACTATGCCCAAAGCTCGTTTCCATTTCCCAGGAAGTCTTCAGATATTCCTTCCCATCCCATGCCTTAGCAGAAATCTCGTTCCCCGGATCACCTTGCAGTGTTTGCCGTCAGGGTCTGCAGACTCGGCCTTGACCTGTTCCCTGATTAGCAGGTGCGGCTGCTGCCCCTGGTTTTGCCCTGGGTGTCAGCAGAGCCTGGCTGGGTCATGCTGAGCCCTGCAGGGGGCTATCGCTTTCAAGTGCCATGTTCTGGCTACATACTCCAGGGAGCCTACATACTCCAGGGGGCCTCCCTGCACCTTGGTCCTGGGAAGACCTGGACCTTCATGGCTTCATTTAGAAGATGGGAAACTGAGGCAGGGAAGACAACCCTAGCTTAGTCACTGCCCAAGTCAGAAGCCTGGGGCGTCTAAACCTGTGGGACCGTCCGCTGCATGGATGGAGAAAGGTCCTGTCTGGAGGTTCTTGTATATGGCTGCATCCTTCCCAAGGCTGATGACTGTAGCCCTTGCCCCACCTCAAGCTATTCCCATCAAGCAGGAAGTGGCCACCTCAGTGTTCCCTACTGTCCCCAGGGCCCTGACGTACACATTGTGTCTGGGGATTGTGTGAACCCTCCCTCCATGATAGCAGGTGTACAGATGCCAATTATTATGGCCAGCAGTGAGAACTGGGAAGCCTGCCTCACTGAGCGTCTGGGCCCTTGTTGAATATTTGCTGGATCCATTGGTGCCATCTCAAGTCAGGAGTGCCCTGGGTGGGACTCAGTATCCCCTAGGCGTGTGGAGACCAGGACTAGGAAATCAGGTGTGGGGGCTAAGCTGTACCGCTGCGGCTCTTCAGAGAGTCATCTCTTTATGAACTGGTCACACGTTCACTCATCCATGTAACAAATATTTATTAGATACCCACTGACAGCAAGTGCCAGGCACTGAACAGTAATGCTGAGACAGACCCCAGTCAGGGAGCCGCTGCCTGCAGGGAACACCCAGTATGCGTGGGATACGGGGAATTAAGTTCTGTGTGAATGGTAAGTACTAGATTCCAGAGAAGCCGGGGGTGGGGGGCGGGGGGCATCAGGTAGGAGGCATCCACCCCAGGCCTGAAGGGTCAGGGTAGGGGAACTGGGGCATGCGGCCATCTGTGATGTGGTGGCCGGAGCGTCCAACATGATGGGGCCAAGACCTGGTGCCTCCACTTTCCTGGCAGGTGATCTCAGAGATGTTACCTAATGTCTCTAAGCCTCAGTTTCTGTGACTATAAAATGGGGATGACATGTGTGTTACAGATTTGTTGCAAGGATTAAAAGGAATACTTTACATCACAGTCCTTTGTAAGTTGCAGGGTGGTGTACACATCACCCAGGTTGGATTTCTGAGTTGGAAAAGGCCTAGCGACCAACAGGAAGGTGCTGTCATCGCGGTAGCAGGCATGCGCAGAGGCCAAGAACCCAGGCCGGCGCTGGGGCGCTGGCCTCCCAGAACAGCCGGCCTGCCCTGCTGAACACAGGGACTGTCTTAGAGGAGTTGTGGGAAATGAGAGCACCCTTTATGCAGCTTCTATGGGAAAGATCCTTCTACGGGAAGGAAATGTGAGCTCACGACCACTGTAACTGACTCCTTCCCCTCTTCCTCCTGCCCCCCCATACAACACAAAACTTTTTAAAACAACTTCCTTCTTTCTGGGTTCTCTTGAGTGCGTGCCGGGCTCTCTCAGAGGCCCCTGTGCTGGGAAGATGTGTGCAGGCGGTGAGGGGAGAGCCGGGAGGGTGGGCAGTGGGAAACTGGGATGGTTCTTTAGGTGGGGACTCGCCTCCCGGGCACTGTGAATGAACAGGGAGCCTACATACTCCAGGGGGCCTCCCTGCACCTTGGTCCTGGGAAGACCTGGACCTTCATGGCTTCATTTAGAAGATGGGAAACTGAGGCAGGGAAGACAACCCTAGCTTAGTCACTGCCCAAGTCAGAAGCCTGGGGCGTCTAAGCCTGTGGGACCGTCCGCTGTGCCAGGGGTGGGGGGGGTCTGAGTCATCGGCCTTGGGAAGGATGCAGCCATATACAAGAACCTCCAGGCAGGACCTTTCTCCATCCATGCAGGAATGGAAGTAGCCAGAGCCGGCTTGTTGGTGGGGTGCTGCATCATCACAGTCTCCCCCACCTGGGCCTCTCACTTGCACCCCCAGGGGGTGTGGCTGCCTGCACTGTGGCCGTGGCCGTGGACGGTGGCCGCTGTGGTGCCGGAGTTCCCCTGGTGTCAGTTCCTTCTCTGGCCTCTGGTCCTGCGCAGACTGTTGGCTCATGTCTCTCCTAAGAGAGAAAGTATGTTCGTAGAAGAAGAGAGTGTGACCCAGCCCCTCAGCCCAGGGCCTAAACATGTTGTTTCTGACATTGTACGTATGCTGCTGGAGTGTTTAGATCATTGCTAGCATTTGGTGAGCATAGATCATGTATTATATACCTCTTAGTATTATTATCCCCCCTTCATAGGTGAGGAAAGTGGAGCACAGAGAGGCTAAGTAACTTGCCTAAGGTCACAGAGTGAAACAGTAGTGGGTTTGGAATCTGAAGCCCGGCTCAGTCTGCTGTACTGGGCCTACTGGAGCGTCAGACAGTGCGTTCGGGACTGGACCGATTACTAAGGGTCAGGATTAGTTTGATTTGGGTAGAAACTGGATTTCTCTTCTTCTTTTTTTTTTTTTTTAAAGATTTTATTTATTTATTTTTTTTTTAGAGAGTGAGCGAGAGAGAAACAGCATGAGAGGGGAGAGGGTCAGAGGGAGAAGCAGGCTCCCCGCTGAGCCGGGAGCCTGACGTGGGACTCGATCCCAGGACCCTGGGATCATGACCTGAGCCGAAGGCAGACGCTTAACCATCTGAGCCACCCAGGCGCCCTGGATTTCTCTTCTTAGGTTGTTGCTGAGACACTGGCGGCTTACCAGAATTATAATGGCCAATTCGCAGATGGGAATGGGAATTTCTGGGCCTCTCCAAGAATTCTCACTCAGGCGGGCCGTGGTGAGAAGGTGTTTGGGGTTTGTTCAGAGTTCTCAGATAGTAATTGCCTCTTTTTCTTTGTTAAGAACTTTTCCAGAAGCAAGTCTCTACTAAAATTTCTGTCTTGGAATCTCATATTTTCTGAACTTGCTTATTCTGTTCAGGCTTAGCAACAGAATCCTTAGATTCCTTGGGACAGTTGGCAAACTGGTCAAAATCTCAGATCCTTTGTTTCTCTGACTTGGTGATGTTAGTGAAAAGGTAGATCGGACTATGATTACAACCATTTCTACCCATCAGTCAGTATGTGTATTTCAGTTCATCATCTCTCTCTCTTCTCACAGCAACTAAGGGGAAAAAAGCCCAGTTTACAGATGAGAATACCGAGGCTCCAAAGGTTTGCATAATGGCCCAAAGGCAATTAGAGGTATACCAGGGTTCAAACCTAGATCTGTGTGACTTCAAAGCCTAGATCTTAACCGCAAAGCCATTATACAGTTGTATTCCAAGGATGATGGTGATTGATGCATATCCCCAGCAAAATACTGGAACACATCATTAAACAGAGAGTGGTGAGCATCAGGCGCCGACACAAGTCCACAAAAACCTCTCACACCAAACCCGTCTGGTTTCCCCTTTTGGTGAGGTTACTCATCTGGTAGACCAGGAAACTGGCTGGAGATGTGATTTCAGCAAGGCTTTGAACAAAATGTAGCTTTATTTATTATACACATGATTACGATCATAAAGGCAGTTTTAAAATGAAAAAGGCAAAGATTCACCTACCCAAGCCAACAAATCGGGTTGTTTACATTTTTCATGCCCCCTTACCTGCCTTACCATATGCATATGTTTTATCGAGTTCCTTGTTGCGGAGACAGTTTGTGTCCTGGGGAGTTTCTGTACCAGCCTTCTCTCTGCTTGGCGTGGTGGAGGCCCAGGGGCTAGAAGACAGTAAGAGTGAGATCTGGTTCAGGTCTGACAACGACTGTGCCCAAGAGGGTCCATTCGCGGGCCACGTCACTCTATGCCGTGGCCTGGGGGTTGTTTCTGCCTAGTTCCTGGGTTCTGGGCCTTTTCTTGTTTACTAACAATTCTCATGAAGTCTTGGAGCATTTGCTTATCAGCTGTGTAGATGACAGCCTCCTTGGAGGAAAAGGCCAATACCTTGGATGACTTAATTCTGAGTCAGAAGGACCTGGACGGCCAGCATGGTGGTGTGTCAGGAATTGTGTCCATCTGCCTTCGGAGTAAATGCTGTGCTTAGTGCACCACCCTAACACTGGAAACCCAAACTCCCTCCCTCCCACGGTTGGGATGTGAGGAGGAGACTGAGAAGGAACAAGCTGGACACCACGGTAGAGCCAGTATTTTGAGTCAACGGCAAGCTCAGTAGAAGCCAGGCATGTTCTGTGGCTCCCTAAAATGTAAAGGAAATTCCTCCTTCCCTGTATTTTTATTTGGTTAGACCCTTTAAAATTATTATTAAAAAGACGAAGATAGACATATTTAAAGAAAATTTGGATAACTCAGATAAATAAAAAGAATTGAGAAATGGGGGAAAGTGCCCTGGAAAGACATTTTTATAATTTGGTATTGCCTATGCATTTTTTCTAAAAGAAAAAAGTTGCTTTTTTTCTGAATACAAAAGTTAGGAAGGTTGTTTTGTTTGTTTGTATCAAGCAATATAGAAATACGCAAAGTAGAAAGCAAAATTCCTCTGAAATTCTTTCCCCTGGGTTTTATAACCCCTATAAATAGTTTGGCTTATATTTTCCCACAGTCTCTTTTTATTTATTTATTTATTTTTTAAAGATTTTATTTATTTATTTGACAGAGAGAGACATAGCGAGAGCAGGAACACAAGCAGGGGGAGTGGGAGAGGGAGAAGCAGGCTTCCTGCAGAGCAGGGAGCCCGATGCGGGGCTCGATCCCAGGACCCTGGGATCATGACCTGAGCCGAAGGCAGACGCTTAACGACTGAGCCACCCAGGCGCCCCCACAGTCTCTTTTTAAAAAAACGATTGTATTTATTTATTTATTTGAGAGAGAGGGAGAGTGCGAGCATGAGCAGGGGGAGGGGCAGAGGGAGAGAGAGAAGCAGACTCCCCACTGAGCAGGGGGCCTGATGCGGGGCTTGATTTCCAGACCCTGAGGTCATGACCTGAGCCGAAGGCAGACGCTTAACTGACTGAGCCACCCAGGCATCCCTGGGTGAAACATTTATTAACTGTGTTAACCCATGCTGGGACTGTGGAACAAGACAGCCTGTTTCTCCTATCTTTAAAGAGCAGGTGGTTGACCTTGAGACGGTGAGAGGCTGGGACTGGGGGGTGCTTGGGGTCCTAGGGAACCCTTGGGAAGTCACCTGACTAAAACAGAGGGGGAGGGGCCCTCCTTGGGAGACACCAGAGTTGAGTTTAGAGGGATGGGAAGTGCTTATATACTTTTTGACTTTTTTTTTTAACATTGTATCATGGTAACATTCATGGCATTACCTACCCTTTGAAAATCCATTTTTGATTGCTGCATAAGCTTTCATCAAGTGGATATATCATCGGTTATTATTATTTATTTTTATTCTTTTTATGTGCTAATTGAATGTATTATTGGACGATTAAGGAAGATAGAGCCCTCCGGAAGAGGGAGGTAATTGACAAACAGCCCCTGTGGAGACCACGCTGGTCCGTGTTTGAATTATGCTGTTGAATTCTGGGCACCATGTGTTCATGGGAACATTGCTACTTGTGAGGTTGTGGATGGCCGGAGGTTTAGAAAACACATCGTTTGAATCATCGAGTGGAACGTGTTTAGCCAGATCAGGAGCAGACTCAGAGCATGACTGCCAACTTGGAGTCTTTCAAGGAGCTGTCCAGAGCGGGAGCAATCTGGCCGGTTCTATTGTAATGCTAATGTACAGGGGTTATTGTGATGCTGATCACATTGGTGTGACGGAGAGCTTCCTAAGATTGGCAAAAAAGGAAAATATTATCATCCCCCCCACCCCCCACCCTGGGCGCCCCCAGTCCAAAGAATGGCCTGGGGAGGATGGGAGATGAGATGGTGTTTACAGTCTGTCCCAGCTCTAAGAATGTGATTCCAAGGACACACTTCGCAGTTCTCACCTCTTTCCTGTCCTTCTGCTTGCACCACAGGGATTCTGGCTCCCGAGAGTGTGGACTTGGGCCTCCAGGCGCCTTCCCCGCAGGGCCGTGCTTTCCTGTTTGCTTATCCAGGCCTCTCATTCACACTGACCCTTTGGTTTATTGCTCTATAAACGTGCCTGAGCAGAGGCTTTGGGAATGTAGTCAGTTCCAGGAAGCAAGGTGGGCTTGGGGCTTTCGCACTAACTTCTGCAGATCCCTGGGTCCACCCAGGCAGCTGTTACAAAGGGTTTACGAAAAGCTGTTACACTGACCGGGGTGCATGCGTGGAATACTTTTCAGCTATAGAAAGACCAGCTCTGCGATGACTCAAATGATTCTCCAGGGAATTTTGCTGAGTGAAAGAAGCCAGTAATCTTAAAAGATTATATGCTGGATGATTCATTTATATGACATTTTTGAAAGGACGGTTTTAGAATGGGAGGATAGATCAGCGGGGAGGGGGCGGGGAGGAGGTGGGCGTGGCTACAGAAGGGAGGCGGCTGTAGGACCCTAGGCCCGTGATCAGTTACGTAATCAGTTACCTGGAACTTAATACTCACACACACCGATGAGTACGAGTAAAATGAGAAACCTACATCAGTGGATTATATCGGTGTTGTGGTATAATAGTACAGTTTTACAAAAAGTTACCGTTGGGGGAAACTGGGCAGAGTGTACAAGGGATCTCTTCTTGTGTTATCTCTTATAACTGCACGTGAACGTAGTTCTCTCAATAAAAAAATGCAGTAAATGAAAAAAGCACCAGCCTGTGAAATCAGAATGTGGGTTCAGTGAGAAGTCGAGGAAAAGAATGAAAAGAATTGCACGGCCCTGCCCTCACCTCTTGGCTCTCTCGTTTCACTTGGGGTGTACTCTCTGGTTGTGCTGCTGCGGATCCCCCAGCCCCCTGAATCCGGGACATGGGGCGGGGGAGGGGGGTGCAGGAGAGGCGAGAGTGGCCGGGTTGGGAAGAGGATCTCAGGAGATTAAGGACCGGGCCCAGGCAGATGGAGAAGGATGAAGAGCCTGGGGTAGGGCAGGGGCTGCTGGTGGGGCTTGCTCCCACCTGATCTGGAAGCAAAGATTGAATTACAAAAGAGCTTGTGTCCTGGGGGGAACATTTAATTGAAGACTTGGAGAGGAAGAGGCTGGGAGGGTCCATACGTAGGTGGGGCTGCCCAAAGCAGGTGGCCAGGCCAGGGCTGACACCAAAGATTTTGGGAGGCTGTCAACAGAACCCTGGGGTGTGGACTGACCATTCTCTCCCCTTCCAGGTAGATGAAGGTACCTTGGAGATATGAGTCTGGAAACTCTCTTGGGCCCTGGCACCTGGGAGATTCCCAGCTTGCCCTGGGTAGGCTAACCAAGTGTGCCTATGGAAAGAGAGGTCCCTCATTCAATCAACCAACCAATCAAGTGCTACCTCTGGGCAAGGTCATAGAGGGGGTTGGGGAGAGAAGCAGTATGAAGAAGAAACGGGGGTACCCTGACCCCCTAGGACTGCCTGGTCTTAGCATGGCAGTGGAGTATCACTGATGCCAAGTGGCTGGTATGGGTCATAAGGGAGGTGAGGTTCCAAGAGAAAGTACTGTGGGTGAAGGTGGTCCATGCAGGTTTTCTGGAGGGGCAGAGCCTTGGGCTGTGTTTTCGAGGGCAGGTGGGTTTGGTAGGTGCTGAGGAGAGCGGAGCCATTCTGAGTGGGCAGGATGGGAGCAGCATCCCAGCTCCTTACAGGTGTGGGGGCCTCCTGGCTGGGGGCAAAGTCAGAGGTGGGGGGAGTCAACACCCCTAGGCCAGTGTTGAAGGGGTGAAATGCATATACAGTGTTGGGCCAGCCCTCTCACCTCTCCCGCCCCAGACACGGGTTTTGTCCTAGGTGGAGTTTTGCAGAGTGTTCTTTAAGGCAGTTCCTCTCTCACTTCAGTGTGCTTGTCTGTACACTGGGGGAGAAGGGGTGATAGCTGACCCCCTCAAGAAGCGGCAGGGTGTCCTGAGAACACCGGCTTTGGAATCTGGAATTGCGCCCTGCCACTTTTTAGCTATCTGGGGTTTTGATGTTACCCTCCTTTATGCATTTCCTCATCTGGAAATGACAGCTACTCGTAGGAATTAGAGATAATTTGTATTTAAAATGCCTAATGTGGCACAAAGATGCACAGAAATCATGAATATGTTTGTGGTGGCCTCTCCGTTCCTTCTGGAGCTGTGAGGCATGCGGACGATGGGGGTGAGGGCCCTGGCAACTATCAGGGCGTCCCCAGAGCCTCTGTGGGCTTTGACCCCTTTCCTATAGCCCCCAGGAAGGCCTTGGGTTAGGCATCGTCTAACTCTGTGGCTTGGAAACCTGTCCCAGACCTTGAAGGCAATGTTTCAAGGAAGTCTGGACACCCTCTGGGTCCTGAGGCTACTTGAACCAGTCTGTTTATTATTTTATTATTTTGAGGTTCTGCAAAAAATTGCATTAGAAATGGATTTTTAAAAAGACTTATTTATTTACTTGAGAGGGGGGAGGAAAGGGCAGAGGGAGAGGGAGAATCTCCAAGCTGACTCCCTGCTGAATGCAGAGCCCGACGTGGGGCTTGATCCCAGGACCCCCGAGATCATGACCTGAGCCAAAATCAAGAGTCAGCCACTCAGTCGACTGAGCCACCCAGGCGCCCCTGAAATGGATTTTAATGTTTTAAAAAATGTTTTGGAAATGACCGGAAGCTTGACATGTAGACCGAGGCTTAGAATGTAAGTAGATGGCAGACTTGATGGCTTTGCTAGGTGAGTCGCCTCTGGGCTGTGAGCGGGTGCAGAGGTCCCTAGGAGGGCTCCCTTCTCTCCCCCAGGCCAGTCCCCGCCTTGCTCAGAGGTCAGGATGGGAGGGGTGGGAGCTGGGAAGAGAGCACGAGGCCTTCCTGGTGCTTTTGGTCAGGGGCGAGTGACAAGAGGGCAGGGGACATGGGCTACCTTTGAGGTTGCCTGGTTGTTTTGTTTGTTTCATTGTAATGTTTGAACGTGAACTCAGGCTGTTCGACGAGACCAGAGGGAGGGATGGGCCTTGGTCGGTTTAGGCAGGTTGATGGACTGTAGGTGGAGAAATGAGAATCGAAGGACGATAGTAGGGAGGCCTGTCATTAGCAGGAATCAGCTAATTATGTTTTACAACACCTCTACTTAGAAGGCTGTAAGGGGTTATTAACCCACTTTTTAGAGGGGGAAAACTGAGGCACAGTGAGAAATATTTGCCCCAGTGGCTCAGGGTTCTCAGGCCTGACCCCTCATCCAGGTGATGACCAACCCGACCCCTCAAAAAGGAAAGAATGGTTTTGGATCTGGTGGTCCTGCCCTCCGTCTGTTTTCTGTTCCCTTGTGGGGTCTTGCTGTGCGGGTGTGTGGCCCCAACCCACAGCTGTGTGGGCAGGGTCTGGCGAGGGGACACGGCGTGACACCTGAAGCAGCCAGATACTGGCCGTGAGAGCACTATGGGGTCTCGGTGCAGACAGAGCGCCACGGTGGCTGAGTCAGGCCCTGGGGACTTTACTTCCTGCTTCGACCAGGTGGGCAGAGTTGTGATTTACTTCCTCCAAGTAGAAACTGTTGGCTGTGGGTCAGCTTTTTGCTCCCCTAGATGGTCACAGATCCACAGGTAATTCTGGATCCTCCTTGGGGCCCCAAAGCCTCACCCGTTTCCCAGCAGCTGCTTCTGGTGTGGCAGCTGAGGACAGGGACGGGGTCAAAGGGCACGGGTGAGAGGGTTGGGCACCAAAAAGGGTTTAGGGATTCCACCGCCTGCTGACGAGGCCTCGGCTGGGAGTGCGCCTCTCTGAGGAGCTCTGATGGCAGCCTCAGCGACTTCGGGGTGACGCTGATCCCCTGTTCCGGGACCCTCTTGTGGGAGGGTCCCAGGGCAAGAAGGAAAGCACAGCT
Organism: Neomonachus schauinslandi; assembly: GCF_002201575.2. Taxonomy (NCBI): domain Eukaryota; kingdom Metazoa; phylum Chordata; class Mammalia; order Carnivora; family Phocidae; genus Neomonachus; species Neomonachus schauinslandi. Next base: position 85,633,253 of record NC_058413.1, on the reverse strand, counting down.
TGTATAGCAGGTTCCTCGCATGCAGGTGGTTGTTTAAAATAGGGCGGGTGAGACTCAACCTCGCAGGCTGCTCACAGCAATGGGAAGTGGGTGAGCCAGGCAGGCAGCCTCTGGGAAATGGCAGGCGGCGTTTCTCGAACTGTCAGGTTCCTAAGAATCACCTGGGGGTCTTGTTAAACTTCCAGATGCCAGAGCCCTGCCCCTGACCTCCTGTATCAGAATCTCCAGGAAGAGGGCCTTGGGAATCTGGATGCTGGGCAAGCACTATGTTTGCTTTATTTTATTCTTTTATGATTTTTCATGACCTGACAAGCCTGGGAAATGCTGAAGTGGTATGATCATGGGAACTGGAGCCTCATGTGGGTTTCTTGAGACTCCTAGCTTCTGTGGGATCAATTGCCTCAGCGTGGTTGAGTGGGTGGAGGATTTCAATGTGGGCTTTCTTTCCCCTCTCATTTGTCCCCTCGGTCATCCCGTGCTGAACAAATCAAGTGTCCTCTCTGTGCTGGTCACTGGGGAGTCTCTGCCTTCGGGGAGCCTGTGCATGGGCTGGCCGTTCTCTGTCCACAGCAGCCGAGTTTGGAGAGAGCCCAGCTACGTAGGGACCCACCTCCCTTCTTAATCAGCAACTGGAAAAAGAGGCCTTTCTCCAGGGTCACCTCTGGTGGGTCAGTTCTGTGCATGTCTGTGCTCAGTATCGCCCAGGATGACCAATACAGCGCTCGTATTCGGAGGTCATTCCTTGCCCTGTTGTGTCAGGTAACTTGGAGCCGTGCTGTGTTTCTGGGGACTTTGGCCAGGATTGGACTCGAACCGGCATCAGGGGGGTGGCCCCGGAGAGTTATGCTGGCTTTGTCTTGCTCCTTGCAAAGGAGGGCTTCTTCGAGTGCCACAGAATACCTCCTCACCTTGGAAAACCATTGCAGAGGCTCTGACTGTCCTTTCCTGCTTGAACAATCTGAGGGATGTTTGCATGACTGTGCTGTGTGGTGGATGGTGGAACTGGGACCCATCTCATCTGGGGGTGGGTACACTAGCCACCGAAGCTGGAGGCGAAGAGCATCTGCCACAAGTCAGCGACAGAGCTGGTGGTGTCACATGAAGCCAGCCACCCTTGTCCTCATCTCAGGCCAGAGCAAAACATCTGTGTCTCCAGCCAGTGACATCACCTCTGCCCCTTGATCTTGATCTTCAGCAGCAGAAGCAGATTACCAGTTGTTGTGTGATGTCATCCCAGGACTCCGAGTGACTTCTTCAGTGTTTAGTTTCATACCCTGCCTTCCCATCAGGTCCCACCCAGCCGTAGCCAAATGAGGAACAATCTTCAAAAAAAAAAAAAGTCTGGCATGAAGATTAATTTTTTTCCCCCCATCCACTCTGATTGAAATCTTGTGTAGATTTTTGGATAGTCGGTGTTATTTTTGCTGTTTACAAATGTACACACTTACCAGTTGCCTTTTTGTCTAGTGAGGAGCACATTCTGAGCTACAGTGGCAGGTTCTGGCTTTGGATTTGCTGGTCCCTGGAGCCCGTGACAGGGTGGGTCCTGGAGAGTTGGAGCTGGTGAAAGGGGGCCCAGGAGAAGATTCCTTTCAAAGTGGAAGGATTTTTTTTTGGTTGACTTGGACACCAGGTTTTGTTTCCTTAGCATTTAGCTTTCAGGTCTGGTGAGTTTTTTACTTGATGGGAGTCCGGTGACTGCAAGAGTCTTTCTTATATCATCACATACCTTCTCTAAGTCATTTTCTTTTGGACAGTCCCTGGATTTCTGACTGTACCTCCTGTTTTCCTCCAGGAAGTTGGATGGAAATGGTGGTAATTTGAGCTTGTCCCTGCAGCCTGTCCCTTGGGTTCTACTCCTTCAATCCTCCTGGTTTTCAGTGTGTGTGTACTCCAAGCCCTTTATGTGCATCTGTCCTTTGGGAAGTCATTCCTTGCTCTCTTGTCTGAGCTGGTCTTGAGCCATCCTGTGTTTCTGGGGACTCTGGCCGTGATCTAACTTGAGCTGGCTGGTGGGAACTGGCCACAAGAGCTTTGTGGCCTCTATCTCTATTCATGATAAGCAAGCACCTGGCTTCACAGCACTGAGATTTTATGTGCACCTGCTAATGTGTTTACTTTTATGAAAGAAAGAAGAGGCAGAAGCAGGGACTGGCATACTTTGTCTCCCGTTGGCTTTATGGCCCTGCAGAGAGATTGGTACGTGTGGAGAGATGGTTATGTATGCAACTGAGACCTAGTAGATGGGAGTTCCCCGTCACCCCCTCCTCTGGAGGTGGATGGATCATGTGCGGGCCTGAAACCCCACGTGGGGTTGGAAGGACATGGCTCTTGTCTCGGCTTTGCAGCTTTCTGACCTCACTGCCTTTGTGACTTTGGACGGGTCACTCCCTCTCTGTCAGCCTCAGTTTCCTTATCAATAAAGTGACTAGGTTAGGCAAGATGATCTCTAATATGCCTAAGAGTGGAGCTGAGAGTAGGGTTATAAAAGGAAGCAGTCTAGTTACTGATTAAACAGCATGTCTGGGCAGAGTGGAGCCCCAGAATTCGCATTGTAAGGACAACCAAGGCCCTGCCATTGAGCCAGTCCCAAAGCTGACAGTTTTGCTGTATAGCAGGGCTGGGGGTGGCCCCTGGTATCCACTGTCCATGCTGTCAGCCACTTTCCCCTTCCCAAGGAGCTTGCTTTCCATTTCCCTTAATACCTGCTTCCTGAGTTCCTGAAGCAGATCACATTGAGAGGTCGAAAACCAGGCTCAAATCTGGGTCTGCCACCAAGTCTGTTGGCTTGCAGTCATCATTTCTCCCTGCCTTATCTATAGAGTGGGAGTGATGGCACCAGTCATGAATGATCCCAGGATTGTTGTGAGCATCAGGTAAGAAAATATTGTGCAATTACTCTGAGAATTGAAAATAAACTTCATAAGCTATTATTTTGTTACATTTCACCTAACACATGTAAACATACACACACTCTATTCAGAGAGTCTAGCCAGAGCCTTACTATTTTTTCATTTGTAAACCTGATTAGACTACCAAGACCATTGGGCATTTAATGAAAATCTACCCCCTGAAAGAGAAAGGTGAAGACAAAGTTCTAATGTAAAAAAAAAAAAAAAATCTAATTAGTATCCTAAGAAAGAGCAAGAAGGTAGTGCATTCATAAAATAAGAAAAGTCTGCTCTAAAAAGTAACCGTCAAAGAATAAAACATCAGTCTTGGAAGTGAAGTACATGATTTTTAAAATAAAAAAAGAAGATTCATTGCCTTTATAATAAGGCTTGAGATTAGGTGACATTGGTCCTCCAGTTTTGTTCTTTTTATTCAGAGTCTTTTGCATTTCCATATGAATTTCAGAAGCACTTAAGCAATTTCTCCAAAAAGCCTGCTGAGATTTTGATCAAGGTTATATTGAATCTCTAGACAAATTTGAGGAGAATAGCCAAATATATTGAGTCTTCCAATCCATGAACATGGGATATTACTTGATTTATTTAGGTCTTTTAAAATTTCTCTCAGCAGTTTCGTATTTTTTAGTGTACAGATCTTGTATATCCCTTGTCAGATTTGCCCAAGTATTTCATATTTATTATAAATAGTATTTAAAAATTCTCTAAATTTCCAGTTGGCCATTGCTGATATGTAGAAATATAGTTGATTTTTGTGTACTAATTTTGTATCCTGCAACCTGGCTAAACTCATTTAGTATTTCAAAAGCTTTTTTGGGGGCGCCTGGGTGGCTCAGTCGTTAAGCGTCTGCCTTCGGCTCAGGTCATGATCCCAGGGTCCTGGGATCGAGCCCCGCATCGGGCTCCCTGCTCTGCGGGAAGCCTGCTTCTCCCTCTCCCACTCCCCCTGCTTGTGTTCCCTCTCTCGCTGTGTCGCTCTCTGTCAAATAAATAAATAAAATCTTAAACAAAAAGTGTTTTGACGTACAAAGCTACAGTAACGAAGACAGTACGGTATTAGCATAAACATACATAAAGAGGTCAGTTGAACAGAATGGATCTGGGAATAGACCCACATTAAACATTATTAAAGAGAGCAATGGAATAGAATGGAGTCTGGAAATAGACCCACAAATATATGGACAACTGATTAAAAAAATTAAAAAAAAAATTAAAAAATATATATTTTTAAGTAAGCTCTGTCCCCAACAGGGGGCTTGAACTCGACCCTGAGATCAAGAGTTGCCTGCTCTACCAACAGCCAGTCAGGCGCCCCTTGGACAACCTATTTTTGATAAAGAGGCAAAGACAACTCGGTAGACAAAGGATGGTTTGTGCAACAAATTATAGTGGAACAATTGGATATCCATATGAAAAAAGAAAGAAAGAAACAAAGAAAGAAAAAGAACTTTCATCTATACCTTGCACCACATAAAACATTTTTTAATTCAAAATGGGTTATAGGTCCAAGTGTAAATCTAAAACTGTTGGAAGAAAACATAGGAGAAAATCTTTGTTGTTTTGGATTAGGCAAAGATTTCTTAGATACAACACCAAAATCACAATCCATAAAAGAAAAACTTGACAAATTGAATTTCATCAAAATGAAAATCTTCTCTTCTTCAAAAGACCCTGTTAAGGGAATGAAAATACAAGCCGCAGACTAGGAGAAAATCTTTGCAAATTATGTATCTGTTAAAAGATTTGTATCCAGAATATATTGAAAGAACCCTCAAAACTCAGTAATGTGAAGATAAGCAAACCAATTTTAAAAAACTAGGGAAAAGATTTGAAAAGACACTTCTCCAAAGAAGACAAACAGATGGCAATTTAAGCACATGAAAAGTTGCTCAACATCATTAGTCATCAGGGAAAAGCAACTTAAGACCACAGTGAGATACCACTATACATCTATTAGAATGGCTAAAATGAAAAAGATTGACCATACCAAATGTTGGATAAGATGTGGACAATGGGAGTCCTCGTCCACTGCTGATGGGAATGTAAAATGATACAGTCACTTTGGGAAACAGTTTGGTGGCTTCTTGCAAAGTTAAGAAAAAACCTGTCATGCAAACTTGCTATTCCACTCATAGGTATCTATCCAAGAGAAATGAAAGCATATGCCAATACAAGGTTTTGTACAGGAATGTTTATAGCAGCTTTATTTGGAAGAGCCTTAAATTAGAAACACCCCAACTGTTCATCAACAGATGAATAAGTAAACAAATTGTTGTATATACATACAATGGGATACTACTCAAGAATAGAAAGGAATGCACTGTTAACGTAATAAGCCTAGTGTCGTGGATGATTCTCAAAATATTGTGCTGAGTAAAAGAAGCCAGACAATAAGGAGTATATGCTGTATAATTCCATTTTTATAAAGTTCTAGAAAACAAATTAGGAAGCAGATAAGTGGTTGCTTTGGGACTGGAAAGGGAATCAGGGAGGAATGGGAGGGAAGGGCCAAGAGGAAACTTTTGAAGATGACAGATATGTTTATTATCTTGATTGTGGTGATGGTTTCATGGGTGTATATATATGCCAAAAATTGCACACTTTAAATACGTACAGTTTATTTTGTGTCAACTATATGTCAGTGAAGCTATTTTTAAAATTCCATAGAAGGTTCACAAGAGTAAATTAAAAAAATCCCAGAATAGAACCAAATGACAAAGAAGTGTAAAATATGAGAGGGGGGAAAAACACCAGGGAGAGATGCAAAGGATCTCCTCTATCCTTGGTGTCCTGAAATTTCATCATGATATATTTAGTTAAGCATGCTCTTTCATTTATCTTTCTTACTATTCAGTGAGCCCTTTGAATTTAAAGATATGTGCCTCTCTTTAGCTCTTGGAAATATTCTTACAGTATTCTTTGATAATGTCCTCTCCCAGGTTCAGGAATTGGGCTCAGGCTATGAGATAGAGGAGAGCTGGGGAAGGGCATTGTTAGAAATCCCCAGATCCCCACTTCGATCCCAAACAAACATACCCCTACCGCACCAGTCCCCCATAAGGAATGGGAAATTGATTTCTCTAGACTTGAGGACACTAGGTATAGAGGAAGGCTGTAGTGAGGGGTGAAAAATAGTCAAAGGCCTATTCTCTCATGTGTTTCAGAATGCTAGTGGCTGGGTTGAAATCACTCTATCCAGGAGATTAGAAAATTATTCTCTGGAGCAATTAAACCATCCCATAGAAAAGATAGACATGGCTTAACAGTTGGGAGTGCCTAGTAAAAAAAATCTGGCTAACCACTTAATTGTAGCCTACAGCAAAGCCACTGGTGACAAACCATACACACAGAGCTCCCAAACTGCTTTTAGGACCTCATTCCTAAATATGAATGAACAACCAAACACCCTGAGGCATTTGAGGAAAGTCTTCAACATGAAAAAGAAAGTCAAAAACAGAGAAAAAGTACTTAATAGCAATATAAAGATGAGAAGATTTTGCATCCAAAATTCAGGGAACAAGAGGAAAATTCAACAAGAAAGAACTCTTGGAAATGAGTTAACAGCAGAAATGAAAAGTTCAGTGGAAAAGTTAAAAAAACAATGAGACGGGGGTGCCTGGTTGGCTCCGTTGGTAGAACATGTGACTCTTGATCTTGGGGTCATGAGTTTGAGCCCTGTGTTGGGTGTAGAGATTACTTAAAAAAGAAAAAAGTGAGATGGATAATAGAGGAAGGATAAGTAGAGAATCAATATAATAGGAATTGCAGAAAGACTAGAGAAAATGAAGGGGAAGACATAATTTAAGAAATAATACAGGCATACTTGGGAGATATTGTGGGTTCAGTTCCAGGTCACTGCAATAAAACAAATGTCACAATAAAGGAAGTCAAATGAATTTTTTGGTTTCCCAATGCTTACAGAAGTTATGTTTACACTATACTGTAGTCTATTAAGTGTACATTATGTTTGAAAAACAATGTATATACCTTAACTTAAAAATACTTTATTACTAATAAATGTCAAACATCATCTGAGCTCTCAGTGAGTCACAATCACTGATCACAGATCACCATAACAGATATAATAATAATGAAAAATTTGAAATATTGCAAGAATTAGCAAAATGTGACACAGAAACTGAAAGTGAGCAAATGCTGTTGAAAAAATGGCACTGATAGGGACTCCTGGGTGGCTCAGTTGGTTGGGCGTCTGCCTTCGGCTCGGGTGGTGATCCCAGGGTGCTGGGATTGAGTCCCGCATCAGGCTCTTCGCTCAGCGGGGAGTCTGCTTCTCCCTCTGCCTGCTGTTTCTCCTGCTTGTATTTTCTCTCTCTCTGACAAATAAATACATAAAATCTTTAAAAAATTTTATAAAAAATTAAAAAAAATTGGCACCGATAGACTTGCTTGACATACAGTGCCACAAACCTCTAATTTGTAAAAAGTGTGTTATCTGTGAACTGCAATAAAGCAAAGCACAATAAAACAAGGTATACCTGTACAAGAAAGTTTCCCAGACTGAAAGATATGAATTTCCAAATTCAAAGGGCTGGTGGAGAGAGCTCAGCATAATGAAATTTAAAGACCCAATTCAAAGCACATCCTCAAAGCTTTCAAATAGGGATAACAAAGTATGAATAAGAAAAAAATGGATTTGTACTGTTATCTTATTTCTCAAAAGCAAAATTAGAAGCTAAAAAACAATGGAGCCTTCGAAATTTTAAGTGAAAATTATTTGAAACCTATAGGTCTATACCCAGCTAAACTATCCACAAATGCGTGTCAGGTACTCAGAAACATGCAAAGTCTCAAAAATTTTCTCTCTTGGGAAGCTACTGAAGTATGTATTCCACCAAAATGAAGCAAGCCAGGAAAGATGAACACATGGAATCCAGGAAATAGGGGTTTTAATACAAGAGGGAGAGGAAGGAAATTCCCAGGGTGATATTGCAGGAAGTTCCAGACAATAGCTATAGGAAAGGGCAGAGAGTTCTAGGAAGGGAAGCTTCCAGGAAAAAATGAAGTGGGAGGGTATTTGACAGACTTTATGTGTGGAAGAGTAGAAGAGTATTACAGAGCTCTTAGACTGTATAGAAAGACCTGGGTATATGTTAAAAAGAAACCCAAGTAAATGAATTTTGCAGCAGGAGAAATAAATTAGTTGTACTGGGAAGGAAACAATAGTGAACACTATTTCCAAAGACTAATACAGTTGACCTCTGAACAACACGGGTTTGAATTGCGTGGTCCCACTTATATGCGGGTTTTTTTTTTAATATATAAATATAGTATAGTACTATAAATGTATTTTCTCTTATGATTTTCTTAACATTTTCTTTTCCCTAGCTTACCTTATTGTACAATATGTAATACATATAATGTTACAAAATATGTGTTAATCAGTAAGTCTTCTCGTCAACAGTGGGCTGTGAGTAGTTTTGGGCGAGTCAAAAGTTACATGTGGATTTTTGATTGTGTAGGGGGTGGATACCCCTAACCCTCCAAGGGCCAACTGTAATGAAAATATAGAGTGTGGATATAATTTAAAAAAAAAACAAAAAAACGAAAAAAACCTTTAGCCCTATAACTATTGGGAGGATGGGCGAGACAAAGAAAGGATATTAAAATTCAAATTATCATAATAGTAAGTCAGATGCTTATATTTTAAATAGATGAATCAAGAGATAGTGTTATTTAGAAATATGGAGATAAATTCCACAATAAGCAGATCATGAAAGCATTTTAGGTGGTCACCTCTGGGCTGTTTCTTTCCTTTTTAAAAATTTATTTTATTGAGCTATAATTGACATAGAACATTGTGTAATGTTTAAGGTATAGAACATGTTGATTTGATACATTTATATATTGCAATATGATTACCAAAGTAGAGTTAGCAATGGGGTGTTTTTCTGTATGCAATATTAGGGTCACAAAAATAACCAATTACGAAACAGAAATATGAGTATCCAGGGTGGCAGGAATGGGGAGACTCTTATAATGGTGAAGTTAATAGATGATGTTTAAATGTAACAAATCAAGAAATGTCAGTTCAAGCACATCATTGAGAGCATTAGGAGGACACCAGAAGAACCACATCTGGAAACTGTTAACATGGCCGCATCTGTGGAATTTGGGGGTGGGGGCTATTGCTTTGATTACATACCCTTTTGGATTGGGTCTGAAGTAGTTAAAGCTGAAAGGGCAGAGCTCCTCTCCGGGGTTTAGGGCAGACAGAGTGTGTTATAGTGCCGAAGAGTTTGCCTCCCTGTCATTGCGGGCCTGTAGACACCCCAGCCGCCATACTCATACTCCTCTCTTCCTGGAGAGCCCCTGACTGGGAGGAGCCTAGGAGGTAAGCTGCCGTCCTCTTTGTTGGAAGTTTTGCTTTTCCTGCTCTCGGGTGAGCGTGGGTGTGGATTCCAGTAGAGACCTGGCCTCATGTCACCTTGAGGTTCCAGACTGGGACACTTGAGGCGGGAATCAGTGGCTGGTTCCACGGTGGCATGGCAGGGCTGCCCGGGTTTACTGCCTTTTTACTTCGGGCTGGTTAAACATTGGCAGAGCAAGGCCACTGGGTAGGGTGTACGGTTTCTGTGCGGCCCATAGGCTCTTCCCCCTCCGTGATCAGTGGGGACTGAAGCTGGCAGGGGCTCTCTGCACCACGCCCCAGGGCTGTGTCAGCTGAAGGAGGGGCTGCCTGTAGAAGTTGACACAGCCAATCATGGCCCCGGGCATGGCCCTTTCTCCCCACACACGGGCATCCACCTGCGTCAAAGATGATTCATTTAAGTGGAAAGCCTCCATGACTGGGTTTCATTTTCATTTAAACTATCAATTCTTAAGCGATACATGGGTGGTGCTGCCCAGACACGGGGATGCATGGATGAGAAGACCACTTCTCATTTCTCCTTGCTTTTTTCTCCAAGCGGGACCTTACAAAGGGTAAACATTCTTCCCGGAGCAGGGCTGGGGAGGCTGTTGAGGGGAGGGAGAGTGTCTGAGCTGTGTTGCATTTCTCTGTTCAGAGCATGAACGGCGTTGAGGAAGGTGTGGAGTTCCTGCCAGTCAACAACACCAAGACGGTTGAGAAGCGGGGCCCAAAGCGTTGGGTGGTGCTGGTGGCCGTGCTGGTCGGCTTATTCTTGCTTTCTCTCGTGGCTTGTTTCCTGGTGTGGCACTTCCAGTGTGAGTAAAGCCAGGGGGTGGCTCTGGGACGGGTGGTTTGGGGGTGGCTGTACCTCCCCTCTCAGTGGACCGAAGCGGGGGCTACCGGTGAGGGAGAGAACGGGGGGTGCAGATGGGCAGATGAGGAAGGGTCCAGGGCTCTGTCTCCCCTGGCTCTTTGAAGCCATAAGGGAGAAGTGTTGGCCCAGAGGCTCATGTGTCCACTGGCCCCTCCTGGCATTCGCTCCCTGGGGGTTGCTGAGGGCACCTTGAGGATGGCGGCGGGGACGGCGTCGCTTCCTCTGACCACCCTCCCTCTCTGGTCTCCCATAGACCGGAACGTGCGGGTTCAGAAAGTCTTCAATGGCTACCTGAGGATCACAAATGAGAACTTTCTGGATGCCTATGAGAACTCCAATTCCACTGAGTTTACAAACCTGGCCAATAAGGTGAAGGAAGCGGTGAGTCCAGCCCCTGGGCAGGGAGCCCCGTCCCTGCTGTCTGCCCTGGCACTCCCACCTCACCCGGGCCGAGAGGACACGGCTCCCTTTCCTCCCAGATCCCTGGGCTGCAGGTGGCGTGGGCTTCCAGGCACCTGGGAAGGGGGCCCAGGCCCCCAGGGGGCGGAGGCGGCCCAGGCCTGGGCAGGGGGGGTTGTTGCTGCTCTTTGGCCAGCCGTGAGCCTTCTCTCCTTCCCTCAGCTGAAGCTGTTATACAGTGGGGTGCCATCCCTGGGCCCCTACCACAAGGAGTCGGCCGTGACTGCCTTCAGGTGGGTGCTGGGGAGAAGGCTGGGTGGGATCAGTACAGTGTGTGTGTGTTTGGGGGACAGAGAGCTCGCAGATTGCGGGGTGATGGAGCCACGAGGTCTGGCTTGGGGAGCAGGGCACCAGGCCCTGTTCTTCCCTCAGCTCACGGCATCGTGCTGTCTCCCGGGCAGGGGTCACCGCAGGGGCGTTGCCAGGGTGACGTGGGTGAATGCAGGTGATACGGGTGAATGCAGGTGAATGCAGTGGCCACAGACACCGTTCAGGAATGGTGGTGACCGTGTGTTACTTTTCCAAACTTGGCTTTGGAAGGCTTCAGTGAGTCTTCATATTTTTCTTGCTCAACCAGCCTTCAACATGCTTCTTTAAAAATAGACTTTATCTCAAAAGTGCTTTTGATTTTTAGTTTAATCCTTATGAATGCTGTGTGGCAGGTGGCATTCGCATCCTCTCTCCGAGATGAGGAGGCAGACTTAAGAATTTGTTGCTCGGTGCGCCCAAGCTAGCGGGAGAGCTGGGTCCACAGCCCAAGGCTGCTGTCCCATTCCTAAACCCGATCTGGCCCCAGAACACGTCTGGTTGGGCGTGAGACCGAGAGTAGAGGGTCAAGGGGCAAGATGTCTGGCTTAAGGGATCAAAAGGTGGGGAAGCATAAAAGAATCTGGGGTGCGCCCCTGCCTGGAGGAAGGTCTCTTTGGGGGCCTGAGCCGTCCGGTCTGCGCCGGGCATCTGGGAGAGAGTATGGGGACAGGTGGGGTGCCCAGCACGCCCCCCGCCCCACCCCGTGCCTCAGGCTCACCCCTCCCCCCCAGTGAGGGCAGCGTCATCGCCTACTACTGGTCCGAGTTCAGCATCCCCAAGTACCTGGTGGAGGAGGCCGAGCGTGCCATGGCCGAGGAGCGTGTGGTCACACTGCCGCCCCGTGCCCGCGCCCTCAGCTCCTTCGTGCTGACCTCCGTGGTGGCCTTCCGTGAGTACAGGGACGCTAGGGGTGGGCGTGTGTTGGGCCCATCTTTGGTGGAGCAGGGCCAGGCCCTGGACCGTTGGGGGAACGGCACTCCCGAGCCAGGGCACGGAAGGGAAGACTGCCTGCTGGCCCCGGACCCCCCTCTAGGGGAGCAAGGAAGCAGGAATGAGGAAATCGACCACGCCAGTAAATACTTCATTCTCCTTCTTGTTCTTCAGCCACTGACTCCAGAACAGTACAGACCGCCCAGGACAGTAAGTATCACGCCCATCTCCCAGAGAAGAGGACGGATGTGGCCAGATGCCTCTTCAGTCAAGGGGGTCCCCAAATCATGCACACACAACCCCCCCCGTCTCTCCCAGGCCACGAGAAGCCCCCTCTTCGGTCTCTCCCGGGTCCAGGGCAGCCTGGGACATCTCGGAGGGCCTGGGTGCACCACCAGGGAGGCTCTGGGTGGCTCCCCCACGGCCGCTCTGTCTCCCACACAGACAGCTGCAGCTTTGCCCTGCACGCCCGGAGCGGGGAGCTGACCCGCTTCACTACGCCCGGCTTCCCCGACAGCCCGTACCCGGCTCGGGCCCGCTGCCAGTGGACCCTGCGGGGGGATGCCGAGTCCGTGCTGAGCCTCACCTTCCGCAGCTTTGATGTCGCGTCCTGTGACGACCGTGGCAGTGACCTGGTCATGGTGTATGACACTCTGAGCCCCGTGGAGCCGCGTGCCGTGGTGCAGTGAGTGTCCCGGGGACACAGAGGCGGGCGGGGGTGGGGTGGTGGTGGGCTTGGTGGCTGCCCACAGAGGGAAGCACAGCGTGGGCTGGAGATAGACTATGGGACTCGAGGCCCCCGCACACGTCCCAGGCAGCAGGGATCAGGTGTGTGTGGGCCTCGGCGTGAGCTCCCGCAGAGCAGCTCAGAGGCGATTTCATCAGCCGTGGCCAGGGTGGGGAAGACTCAGCGGCCCCTCGGTGCCCGCGAGCTGGGTGCGCTTCCTTTCCTCGCCAGAGTGGAGGTGCAGACCCCACTTTATTACACTCACTTACGTTGAGGCCGATGGATCAGGATTGAAAAAATCAGGATCTTTTCCATGATCGCTTGTTCCTGACAGTTCCCAAGAGGAGGGGCAGTCCCCAGGTGTGGGGCCACATGGGGAAGCCCCAGGGTCAGTCAGGAGGCAGAGGGGGCCGGGGGGGAAACAGGGGCCAGAGCCTTTGTCATGGTTTCCGGGAAAGGCAAGGCCAGGCCTTGTATGCAGGTTAAGAATTGGCTGGTTCAAATAATTCCAGTGGGTTCTGGGGCACAGGGCCATCTCTGGTTGTCTGGGACCTGGTTGTGGGCTGATTAGGGCCACCTCCATTAGGGTGGGTGGTCGCCTGGAGGGAAGAGCCCCATGGAGGAGGTGGTTGGGGTGTGGGCTCCGGATTGAGGGGTGTTTGCATGTGAAAGGCTTGCCCAAGGGTGAGTGGGAATTGGCTAGTCCTGGGAGGGGCAGTGTCTCCAGAGTCAGCAAGGCCCCAGCGGCCAAAGCATCAGGATTACAGGAAATAAGAAGGCATCATACACCTGCTGAGGAGGTGGGGGTGCCCAGATGGCCACCCCCACCCCCCACCCCCCACCAGGATGGAGCGCGCCTCTCACAGCGCTGCGGGTGGGGGTGGACTGCCCCCTCCTCAGCTCTCCCTGACTCAGTGGGCCAGAGCCTTCCCTTGCTGTCTGCAGAAATGAGCTGGGCAGACGTTTCGTGATAAATAATGGGCTAGAATTCAGGCTCCAAACAGGATAGAACCATCTGCCGCCACAGCTCAGCAGCTAGGTCTCCAGGCTGAACACCCTTTTTCTGCAAGGTTTCTTTCCTTCTCTCTAGTTTATGAACTGTACAACAAAATCAGCACATGGCTCTGAAAGGAAAAACTGGGAAACAGACATGCACAAAGAGCACAAACCTCAATCATAATCTTACTATCTAGAAGTAATCACTGTGAGATTTGTTGATATATGTTCTTCACTCTTTTTGCTGTGTATGGGTACATTTGTGTACAGATTTAAAAATAGGATTGTGGGGCGCCTGGGTGGCTCAGTCATTAAGCGTCTGCCTTCGGCTCGGGTCATGATCCCAGGGTCCTGGGATCGAGCCCCGCAAAGGGCTCCCTGCTTCTCCCTCTCCCACTCCCCCTGCTTGTGTTCCCTCTCTCGCTGTGTCTCTCTCTGTCAAATAAATAAATGAAATCTTTAAAAAAAATAAAAATAGGATTATAGGGCACATTTGGTTTTGCTATCTGCTTCTTAAAACTGAAGTATATCGTGATGCTCTTTCCGAATCAGTAAGCTCGTTTCTGTCATTTGTAATGGTCGCATAATGTGGCGTTCTTGTGTGGAAGCATCGGGACACATTCCTTGGCTGCGTCGGTTCCAGAGCCAGGATGCCTGAGTTTTGTTTTCAGCCCAGTCACTTACTAACTGTGGATCCTTGGGCAAGTTATATCACCTCTCTGTGCCTCGGTTTCCTGGTCTGTAAAGGGGGGATTATAGTATTTACTTAGTAGAGTCGTTAGGAAGAACGCCTGAGTGAATAGATACATAGCACTAAGCAGTGCCTGGCGTGTTCCTAAGTGGTGTTGGTGCCGTTCCTGTTACTATTATTGTTATTATTTACCTCATCGTTGAATGAATCTTCTGTGGTCAGGTAGTCGAGGTTTCTGAGTTTTTGCTGTTTGTTTAAAAGACAGTCTTACAACTAAATCCTTATTCAGGTCGTTTTTGCAGGGAGGGGCTTTGAAGTGACCCCACCCTTGGCCTTTTGTGGATGGGACCGGGGTTAGGGACGCCGGGCTTCTTTGTGCTCTCGGTAACACGCACCCCTTCTGCCCCCCCACAGGCTGTGTGGCACCTACCCTCCCTCCTACAACCTGACCTTCCTCTCCTCCCAGAATGTCCTGCTCGTCACGCTGATCACCAACACCGAGCGGCGACACCCTGGCTTTGAGGCCACGTTCTTCCAGCTGCCTAAGCTGAGCCGTAAGGAAGGGCACGGTGGGGCAGAGGAGGGACCGATCCGGGGGGTGGGCCTGAGCCCACGAGGCGCAGGACAAACCCTTCGGCTGGTGAACTGGCCTTGGCCGGTGACAGAGGTGGGAACCTTCAGCCACAGGGCCTTTTGCCTCTCATGTGGGTCGGAAGCCCTCCCTGAAGGGGTCGGACTCCCAGCACTCACACTTTCCAGCCACTGGTTGCGGGGTGTGCAAGTGCCCAGGCATGCAGCTTGAGAGAAGGGAGGGCTGGCTCTGCCGGGGTCCTTGATCCTCAGGCTCTTTCTCCTGCCTTTCCTTTCAGGCTGTGGAGGCTACTTACGTGGCACCCGTGGGACGTTTAGCAGCCCCTACTATCCTGGCCACTACCCGCCCAACGTGAACTGCACGTGGGACATTGAGGTAGGAGCTGTGGGGCGCCTGTGAGAGCAGAAAGGGGGAGGGGGGGAGGAGGCGGAAGCGGGAGAGAGGGCAGGAGAGCTCAAGGGGGAGGGAAGACGAGACAGAGGGCTGCTCTAGGATGGCAAGTGAGGAAGGGCAAGGAGAGGGACATGGGCTCCCTTAGCAGCTCCCAAACAGCAAGTATCTAAAGCCTTGCAGGGTGGGACAGGGTGGAGGAGGGCTGATCTTACGGCGTCCCCAAGACTCAAATCCTAGCTCTTGATCAGCGGCCGCCTGACGGACCTCGGGCCAGTCACCCCACCTGTCAGTGCCTCAGCTTGCTCCTGGGTAAGAGGAGAGTAACGGTGTCCGCCTCTCAGAGGTGAAGTCGCAGAATGCGCGTGAGGCGTGGAGAAAGCGCTTGCTGGACGGCAGCGAGACGAGAGTCTTGCCGCCCGGGCCGCCCCTCACGCCCTCCGAGTCAGCGAACCGGCTCGCCTTCCTTTCTTCGACGATGCCGGGAGGACCTCCAGCTTTCTTTAGGAATAGAAGAGTTGTCTCTTGCCTCTGAGGCTAGAAGTTCTTCCAAACGTCCAACCTGAGGCCCTCCTGCTGTGTGTTCCGTATTGCCCACACGGGTCGGAGAGAAAAAACGCAGCAGCCGTGCCGTGTGCCATGGTCCCCCAGCGCCCGTGGCCAGCAGCACGCCGCGTCCCTGGGTTTAGGAGGAGGGAAGGACGCAGCAGACCCCCCAGCAGCATCTCCCTCCTTAGGTGCCCAACAACCAAAATGTGAAAGTGCTCTTCAAGCTCTTCTACTTGGTGGAGCCCAACATTCCCCCGGGCTCCTGCCCCAAGGACTACGTGGAGGTCAACGGGGAGAAGTGAGTGCCCTGGAACAGTGCCGTGCTGGAGGGGCAGGGGTGCCCCCAGCCCCTCCGGATCCCCTCCTTACCCTTGACCGCCCCCTGCAGGTACTGTGGAGAGAGGCCCCAGTTTGTAGTTACCAGCAGGAGCAGCAGGATCACTGTGCGCTTCCACTCCGATCAGTCTCACACCGACACGGGTTTCCTGGCCGAGTACCTCTCCTATGATTCCAGTGACCGTGAGTACACGTCTCTAGAAGGAGGAACCTGGCTAGGGGGACTGGCTCGCAGCGAACCCTCTGCTCTGTGTCTTCCTAGCACTGTGCTTCCCTGAGTCTGAGATACCAGAGAATGCAAGGTGCATATCACTCCTGTGGCCTTTGGAGGGATAAAATAAAAGGCTGCCATAAATGCATTTCTTGGCAAAGGTGGGCAGGGAATGCTGGTACAGACCGTGCCCTCGAGTCCCTGTGGTAGGCACCGGAGCCCGAGGGCCCCCAGGTTCCTTTGGGCCATCTGTGCCTGTGTTTCAGCATGGCCACGCCTCTGCTGATCCGTGCCTGTCTTTGTGGCCTTTTAGCCCCTTGGCGAATGGCAGCGTAATTCTGAGACACGGGAGAAGATCCTGGGGCAGGACTTGTCACATGAACTACCCCGAGCTCTGAAAATTCTGCAGTCTCTACCTAAGAGATGGGGCAGTTTCTGTGGCCTTTAGTTTCCCTGTCTGCTGTGTGCAGAGAAGTTCGTCCGCATCCATGGTGACTTTTTGTGCCAGCCCCACGTCAGAGAGTAACCTTCCGGGAGACATTTTAACGACACACGAGAATCCAAATTTAAGTTAAAACGCAACCGCACGGCTCACCACCCAGAGTGTAACTGGCCGACCGAAGCCCTTTGATAAGTAGCGAAGCACCAATGAGGCACACAGGTGAAGGCCCCACCTTCCGGGCCAGGCTCACCCCCATCCACGCTCAGCTCCGTCCCCGGCCTCACGACGTCGGTTGGCGGACACATTCTAATTGCAGAAACACGGAAATGTGGGAAAGGCCTTAGAAGTAAGGAAATCTCGGGATGCCATTTGGCACTTGGCTAGGATGCGTACGTCATCGATCCGCTGAGCTTCGGTTGCTCTGTGCTGGGCAGGGGGAGCCTGGCACTTGGGGCCATGTGGCCGGCAAGGACACAGGGCAGGAGAGCCGAGTGCACCCCCAGCCAGCCTCTCTCCACTTTGTCTGGAGCTCCCTGGGGCTTGGTCACTGGCGGTCAGGAGGGGCCCCTCGCTGTGGGTCTGCGGCTGGCCCTTCCATGCTGGCTGGAGGTTCTAGGAACCCCACTTGCCACAGCTGGGTGGGTCTGGACACCCCTGCCCTCGGTGCCAACCGCAGCCCGCTCCTCTCTACGCTGAGGGCTGGACGGGGAAGAGTTTTCTGTTTGGTCCTCAGTGTGGCGGTGAGGGTGGCCCCGAGGGAGGGCAGCCGGCGTGGGAGGCGGGGCTGGTGGCCGTGGACTTGAGGCCTGCCCTCTCCCTTGCAGCGTGCCCGGGTAAGTTCATGTGTAGCACGGGGAGGTGTATCCAGAAGGAGCTGCGCTGTGACGGTTGGGCTGACTGCACGGACTACAGTGACGAGCTCAACTGCCGTGAGTCCCCTCTGCCCACGCCGTGCCCCGCTCCTGGACGCCGTCCCCACCCCCCACGCCCCGTGTAGACCTCACGCCCCACCCCTCCTTCCGCGGTTTGGGTATTTCTGCAGAGTAGAGTAGAGAATTTCTGCAGTACCAGGCTCAGCTTCCGTAGCTTGGGACGCCGGGATGCCCCAGAACCAACCCCCCCCCCAGCAGGGAAAGGGGTCCGCAGGCAGCTGTCTGGTCGCGCCTGCTTCCCTGGGAAGCAGTGAGCAATGATTAATGTCAGAGCGAGGGCCCGGAGCCCAGCTGAATGCTACCCCTTACTCCCTTTAGAATGCAACGCCACCTACCAGTTCACATGCAAGAACAAGTTCTGCAAGCCCCTCTTCTGGGTGTGTGACAGCATCAACGACTGTGGGGACAACAGCGACGAGCTGGAGTGCAGTGAGTGTGGGGTGGGGCTGGACCGGCCTCCCTGCGGCCCACCCTCAGCAGGGGCCGTCGAGCCACTGCTGAGTGTTGGTGCATCCCACCCCCAGGCTGTCCGGCTCAGACCTTCAGGTGTGGCAATGGGAAGTGCATCCCACAGAACCAGCAGTGTGACGGGACGGACAACTGTGGCGACGGCTCCGACGAGGCCACGTGTGCCCTCGGTGAGGCCTGGTGGGAGCAGGAAGGAAGGAAGCCGCCGTGAGCACATTCACACTGCAGGGGGTCCCAAGTTTAACAAACACAAACCACCCTAGGTGTTAAGTGTGATGAGAAAGTACGTCAGTAGGGGGAGAATCTTCCGGAAGGCGGAGAACCTTTGGCGAGCCTGGGAGGACACGGGCATGGGTGCGGATGGGTGGGACAGGCTTGATGAGGAGCATAAGGAGGATGGGTCATTAGGTTTTGGTTGGGTGCTGCAGAGGAATTGATTGTCTGCCCCTTGTACTCCTTCTTGAACAGTGAGAACTGTTGCCTGCTCCAAACACACCTATCGCTGCCAGAACGGGCTCTGTTTGAGCAAGAGCAACCCCGAGTGTGATGGGAAGAAGGACTGTAGCGATGGCTCAGATGAGAAGAATTGTGGTGAGCAGGGCTGCTGCATACAGTTGTGCAGGTTGTTCACTGTGCAAGGCACATACAGAGGTGGAACTCATGCCAGTGCCTCACTCACCTAGCTCTGCCCTAGTGAGAGGGTGTGTTTGCCTGGGGGAAAGGATGACTTTGCTGATTGGCACAGAGGCACTGTGATCCTGGAGGCAGGGCCCGGGGCCACCAGCCTGTCAGTGCCTCTGTGGCAGAGCTGACGTCCTGTCCAAGGTGCTGGGCTGGCCCCTGCTGGCCATCCTGCCTGGAGGAGAGAGGGCACAGTTTGCCGGAGCAGCCGGCAGGGTTTTGCCCCCAGCACACCCATGCTTCAGTTTGCGGCCTCGGGTGTATTTCAGAAGCACTGGCCATAGGTTAAATCTGAGCGCAGCTATAGCCGTTCTGTGATGTCACGCCACCCATCCGCTCTTTCCTCTGAGAGCTGTGCCCGTCAGCAGTCAGCAAGGAAATCTAGGCAAATGACACTCAAATTAAATCCAAGCAAACCGGCAGATGTCTGAAGGCCTCTAAATGCATTTGGACAGGGATGGGGGGGTGGGAGTGTGAGGGTTTTGGGTTTGGAAGGAGGGAGAGGGGCCGGGGGAATGTCAGTGGGGGTCTCTGAGTCTCCGAGATATTTGTAGGGGGTCCCACGAAAAGGTGACTGCCTCACACGGCCTCTTGCTGAGTCTGGCGTGGGGAAGGGGGCGGGGGGCTGGTGCCCCCACCTGACTCTCTGACCTGTGCGTTTTCTGCGCCTCCCAGACTGTGGGCTGCGGTCGTTCTCCAGGCAGTCCCGGGTCGTCGGGGGCACGAATGCCGATGAAGGTGAGTGGCCCTGGCAGGTCAGCCTCCATGTCCTGGGCCAGGGCCACGTGTGCGGGGCTTCGATCATCTCTCGCAACTGGATGGTGTCAGCAGCTCACTGCTTCATCGACGACAGAGAATTCAGGTGGGCCGCTGGCTGGGAGGGGTTCTCCTTGTGTTTTCTGGGCTCGAAAGCCCCCGGTGTGTAAGTCATGCCAGGGCGGATGGCGCTGCGGCAGGACCAGGAGGGGTGGCAGACCCCCCAGGATGGGGCTTAATAACAGTAATCACAAAAACAGACCCCTGTTAGGTGCGCCCTCTCCGTAAAGCAGTATCTCAGTGCCTCTCCTAACAACCTGGTTGGGTGGGTCTGGTTATGTCCCCATTCTACAGAAACGGGGGTTCAGAGAGGTCAGGGCGTGTGCTTGCGGGCGTGCAGCTGGGGAGCGGCACAGGCAGGCTCGAGCCTGGGTGTGCGGGTTCCAAGGCATGTGTGGTTGGTCTGTGCACGGGGCCGCCCCGGGACCGGTTCAGACTCACATTCACGCTCCAGCTCTGCCTGCCCAGTGGCTGTGGGCTGGTGTTTCACACTTCCTGGGCCTCGGGTTCTTCCGCAGGAACGGCGACACCGTGAGTTCTTATCCCTGGAGGCCCGAGAGTACTGTGCTCGTGCACCTGAAACCCTGAGCTCTGCGCCTGGCACACAGTGCGCTCTGTCCGCTGGGCCTCGGGCCCACGGGCAGGGTCCAGCCTGGCCCAGGGGAGGTCACTGAGGAAGGGTCCTGCTGGCATCTCAGGAAGGGGGGGCAGGGCAGCGGGAGGGGGGAGGCTGACCAGCTCCTTGTGTCTTAGAGTCAGCCGGCCCAGGCCCTGTGGTTACTGGCCAGGGAGGAAGTCTGGTGGGAGAGCCTCCTCTGAGGGGAGCGGACCTTCCAGGGGCTCCCCACCCTCAGTGCCTTCTGCTGGGCGCGTACCCTTCTGCCAGAGGCAGCTGTGAAAGGTGACTGGGCTGCCACAGTCACCCTCTTGCGGGGAGGAGAGAAGAAGCACTGTGAAATCTCAGGAGAGCCAGGGCCTAGGACACCGAAGCACAGGTGTTGAGCATGGCTGGGCAGGTGCCCGTAGGCATGCGTGATGGCGGTGACCGCAGAGGTCCGGAGGGAGCAGGTCAGGGCCGTGGTCCCCGGGGCCCCGCTGGGCTGAAGGGCAGCCTCGTCCCGCCCAACTGCCCTCCCTCTTATTTTCTCATACTCTGCTCTACCCTGGGCAGAAATCATTTGATTCCTTTTTGGGGTGATGGGAGCTTACTTAAGAATTTTGTAAAAGAAACTATCATCTCGGGATCCAGACGAGTTGCAGAGATAGTACGGCGTTCCCGCGTACCCTCACCCAGTTTCTCTCGCGGGCGGGGTGCGTTTGTCAGCACTGAGGACCCCCTGGGCCCTGCCATGAACACCACCGCAGGCTCTGGTGGCGTCCCGTGGGGTTTATTCCCAGATCCTCTCTGCTGCAGGAGCCAGTCCACGTTACCACTTTGCACTGTTGTCCCCAGTCCCCAGTCTCCGATCTGTGACGGTTGCTCGGTCAGCCTGCTTTGTTTTTGTGATCTTGACAGTTCGAAGGCCAGGGGTCCCGTAGAATGCACCCCCCCCCCCAGTCTGGGTTTGTCTGATGTTCTTGTCATGATTAGACTGCGCCTCTGAGTGTCTGGAAAGAATATCACATGCCATCAGCGGGCACGGGCTACCAGCCTGACTTATCACCGGTAATGTGAATCCTCCGCTGGTTGAGATAGTGTTTGCCAGGCTGCCTCGCGGTGAAGGCCCCCTTTCTTTATTCTTTGGAAGTGAGCCAGTTTGGAATTCTTCTGTGAGGAAGCTTTGTCCCTTCTCTTCCATTTATTTATTTAGTTAGTTATTTCTATCCGTATGGACTCATGTTTATTTACATTTCTTTGGATTGTAATCCAATGCCGTGATACGACTTTGTTGCTCAGATTGTTCCAGATTCGACCATGGCACTCTCTCCCAGGTTGGCTCCTGTGTCCCTTTGATCTGCCCCCATTCTTTTGTTCTTTTGAGCCACTTCCATGCTTTCTGGCCCTACCAGGTGCTCTAGGCCTGTCTTGTATTTTCCCTGGCCCAGGCCTGGAATGAGCCATTCCCGGGGCAGGAATCCTGTTATCGGAGGACAGCGAGACCGGGCCCCATATCCTCAGTGTTACTGCAATCCCACTGCGTCTAGACCCTCAGCAGGGCGAGCCAGGATCTCCATGTATGGTCCCCGTGCCCTCTGTTCCTTCTCCCTCTTTCTCTTGCTTCATCACTGAATGTCTCATTTCCTCTTTCTTCATTTTCTCTTGATCATCAGTCTTACTTCCGCCAAGTGATAGTGCAGTTAATCCATTCGACACCCCATGCTGTTATTAGCACCGGGGGACAGAGATGAATAAGCCTTCTTCCCCGCACTTCCCAGGCTTCCCAGGCTGGGGGGACGAGATACATGACACGTGCTCATGCACACACACGTACATGCGCACGCGGCAAGTGCTGTGTGGGAACTGTGCACAGGTTACCTGGGCCCGGCGTGTGGGAGTCGAGAACTCCCCCCTGGGCGGGGGATGGAGACTTAAGAGTGCCTCTGTGAGCAGGGGTGTCTGGTGTGAGTGTTGAAACCTGAGAGTGTTTGCAACCGGACAAGGTGACGCAGACCTTCCAGACAAAGAAGGGTGTGAGCAGAGGCAGGTGGGTGTGAAGTGTGCAAGGATCTGGAGGGCAGTTACTTTGGACACATTTCTGAGTTGGCAGGTGCTCGCAGGGTGTTGCTGTGGTTAAGAGCATAGCCTGCCTGGGTTCAGTCCTGTCCACGACTTACTAGCTGTGTGATCTTGGGCAAGTTACTTAGTCTCTCTGTAGTCTGAGTCCTCATCTAAGAATGGGCAGCCCTACGTTGACGGGCTGCCTGGGGGATGAAATGACTTGACGTGTCAGCACTGAGAAGAGAGCTTGGCGTGGCTACCACCAGTGCCCTCCCAACCCCACGGCAGCCCCCGGGGCGCCTCAGTGGCTGGACCTTCACAGTTGGTCTCTCAGTTGCTGGTGAGTGTGTGTACCTTCAACGACTAGAGACTAAGTCTGCTCAAAGAGTCGAAGGCTGTCCTCGACCGAGGAATGTGGACTGGAGAGAAAAGACCATCCTGCCAGGCTTAATGTGAGGAAGCTTCGAGAAAGAGGGGCTGGGGTTGCTGGGTGAATGGGGCCGGCAAGGGGGTGGGGGCATGGGGCTTAGCATGGGCGCAGGGTGACAAAGGGATGTCTGTAGCAGGTGATGAGATCACAGACAGATGGTGCCAGAGGGGAGGAGGATGACTCTCCCACCCTGTCCCCCCAACCCCACCCATCCCATCCTTTCAATCGCCGCCGGCCCTTGCCTGCTAAATATCGCCGACCATCTGTGTACTCTTTCCCCCCTCACATTGCTGCTGCCCTCTAGCAGCTGCAGCGCCCTCTACCTGATCACCCTCTTGCTTCTCAGCATGCCTGCCTGTCTCCACAAGGTGGGAGTGGTCTTTCCAAAGAGCTAATCTGATCCTATCAACCCTTTGCTTGGGGTAACTTGTAGGATAAAGCAGAAAAGGTGTAACATGATCAACAGGGCCACATTCTCTGGCCCGTGCCATCTCTCCAGGCTCAGTCTCCTGTCCTGCCCTCACAGCTTCCGTCTTTTCAATTTCGGGGGGTATCTAAACATTCCCTTGGCTCTCTGTGGTCTTGCTGCTTTCTCCCCCACCTGCAGGCTTTGACTAGCCAAGTCCTGTTTGATCTCCAAGGCCTTGTTCATGACCTGCTTCCTCTCCCCGCCACCCGCCTCCCACCCCATACTCCGCCATAGCCTGCTGCCCATCATTCTGGAGGTCACCCATGCTGGGCTGTCATGGGTGGTTTTCATGGCTCCCTCCCCGAGGACGCGGTACACTTGGAGGTTAGGTCTCATGCAGTTCCTGGAACACCATAGATGGTTGGGAGAAGTCAGAAAGGGTAAGGCAGAATTAATGCAGATACAGAATGCCTGGCTGATCTGGTGGGTCTTGGAATCATTTCAGGCTGTTGAAAACGGCTCTCACAAAAGAAGTTTTCAGGAAGTTCTCATCTGGTAGCAACAGATTAAAAAGACCGGAGGCAAAAAGACCGGTTTGGAGGCTAGTGCTGCCGTCTAGGTGTGAGGTTCTGCAGGGAGGTGGCAGCAGGAACGGAGAGGAGGAGATAGAGGCGCGGGCTAGCGGAGGGCGGGGCTAGCGGAGGGGCGGGCTAGCGGGGGGCGGGGCTAGCGGAGGGCCGGTGAGCTGGGCTTCAGGGGCAGGGGGAGAGAGACAGTGGAGGAGGAGGTAGGGTTCAGAGCCCCGAGGAGAGAAGGCGCCGTGCCAGGACATTTTAGCACTGGCCACTTCACTAGCCTCTTGACTCTCTTGATAGGCTGGATAAAGTGAAGCTGATCTTCGTGCTTTTCTTCCTCATGCAGACTTCTATTTTAAAGATAGACTTTTCCCAATTTTTTATTTTGAAAAAATTTTCAAACCTACAAAAAAGTTGCAAATATAATGAAGGAAAAAATGACAATGAATACCCTCGTACCCTTTGTCTACATTCACTACCTGTTGAATTTGACCACATTTGTTTTATTTCTCTCTCTTTACACACGCACGTTTTTCTGAACTGTCTCCGAGTTGGGTGCAGCCATGATGACACCTGTCCCCAAGTACCTCAGCTCGTGTCTCCCAACAACGAGAGCTCCCCCCCATACCCACAATATGGGAATCACCTCCAGAAACAACAGTGTGGACACAGTACTAGTGGCAAGCCCGTCTCTCATGCTTCAGGTGTCCCCCAGTGACCCAGATATTGTCTTTTGTAGCCTTTTTTTTTTTTTTTTTTTAAATCTAGGATCCAGTCAAGGGTTGTGCTCTGTACTAGTCCTTAGTTTTCTTTAGTCTCTTAAATTTATTTATTTATTTATTTATTTATTTATATTATTATTTTTTAAACATTTTATTTATTCATTTGAGACAGAGAGATACAGAGAGAGAGAAAGTGAGAGAGCATGAGTAGGGGAGAGGCAGAGGGAGAGGGAGAAGCAGGCTCCCAGCCGAGCCAGGAGCCAGATGTGGAGCTCGATCCCAGGACCCTGGGATCATGACCTGAGCCGAAGGCAGATGCTTAACCATCTGAGCCACCCAAGCGCCCCTAGTCTCTTAAATTTAGAACAGTTCCCCTAAACCTTTATTTTTAAAAAAATTTATTATTATTTTTTAGGCATTGCATGTTTGAAAAGTCCAGGCTGGTTATTTTGCAGAATGTCTCTCAGTTTGGATTTTTTGATTGTTTTTTCATGGTTAGAGTTAGGTTAAACTTTTTTTTCCCCGGAGAACACTATATAGGTGATGCTGTGTCCTAGCCCATTGGTGGGAATGGCTGGGAGGATAGTCTGATCACTTGGTTAAGGTGTGGTCCACGGCTTTCATCCATTATAAGCGTGCCCCCCCCTTGTTATGAATAATCTTGGATGACACTTTGAGTCAGTGTGAATATCATGTTGTTTCTCTTTGGAGAGGGAGAGAGAGAGGAGCGGGGAGGGGCAGAGGGAGAAGGAGAATCTTAAGCAGGCTCCATGCCCAGTGTGGAGCCTGTTGTGGGACTCGATCTCACGACCCTGAGATCATGACCTGAGCCAGAATCAAAGAGTCACACGTTCAACTGACTAAGCCCCTTAGGAGCCCCCTGGCAATCTTTTACCCAGTGTTTTTAGCATCCATCGATGATTCTTGCTGGTGTTGGTTATTGCCAAGGTAGATGTGAAATGCGATTTCTTGTTATATTGTTTCTTCTGTATTTATTAGCTAGTGTTCTTCTGTAAAGAGTGGCTTTTCTTCTGCCCTTACAGATTCAAGATGGACTCATGGATTCCCCTCCCCCTTTTATATTACTCAGCATGCACAGTACTTTAATCCTGTTGTTCATTTTGATGTTTGGATGGTCCTGATAACTGGCTCAATGATTGTTTGAGCACTCACGTGCTTACTTCTGGTAAAACAAAATGTTCCAAGGTCGCTTTATGCCTTCCGTGCTTCAGACCTGAAATCAACCATTTCTCCAGGGAGCCTTGGTTCCTTTTAATGGAGAAGAATATATAGAAACCAAGTTCTGGGTGTTATTGGGGATGTCATTGCTTTGGGGCCATTTTTTGGGAGAAATCCTGAGCTTTGATTGCTACCTCTGATTGCACTCCCTCCTCCCCTACTCCCTTTGTATCTCCCTTTTCCCACACCAGAAATTGGCTCCCAGCAATGGCAGTGTGTTATCTTTACTCATGCAGTCCCCCAGTATACATGATACAGTGCGGAATTGCTACACTTGTCCCACCACCAACGGCAAACCTAGTAGATGAAGTTCAGTCTACTTTCCAATTCATTTTGTTCTTAGAACACGTACCACTGTGTTAAAAAAGTATTTGTGCTGAGTTCTGTGTTTTTCTTTCTGTGAAAGATCACATCGCTAAGAAATGTGTTTTTGGTAATCAGATTAAAAATCTATTACAAGAGGGAAACAAGGAGGTACAGGGGGCTGAGTGCTGTGGGCGGCTGAGGAGCCACGCAGAAGCCACAGCCCCGTCCACGGTCCGGGCAGTGGCAGGTCCCTGCTCAGGCAGCTGTCCGGCCCCTCTCGCAGGTACTCTGACCACAAGCTGTGGACCGCCTTCCTGGGCCTGCACGACCAGAGCAAGCGCAGTGCCACCGGGGTGCAGGAGCTCGGCCTCAAGCGCATCATCACCCACCCGTTCTTCAACGACTTCACCTTCGACTATGACATTGCCCTGTTGGAGCTGGACAAGCCGGCCGACTACAGCAGCTCCGTGAGGCCCATCTGCCTGCCCGAATCGTCGCACAGCTTCCCCGCCGGCAAGGCCATCTGGGTCACGGGCTGGGGCCACACCCAGGAAGGAGGTGAGCGGGCGCGAGGGGTTGGCTGGTGGGGGGAGTGGGGGGCGGGGCTGGCGGCCGCTGGGCCGCCCCCACTTCTCTCTGCCTGGTGGGGCCGGGTTGTTCAGGAGTGAAGTGCAGGCTGGGCTCCGGGTGGAAGGCCTGGCCATGCCGCTGAATTTATCTGAGTGACCTTGGCGGTTGCTTAAACTCTGAGCCTGTTTCTTCACCTGTGAAGTGAGGGTAAGACACCTTCCCAGATGGTGCTCCGTGAACGTAAGGACACTGGTGGGAGCGCTGTGTGACGCAGGGGGCCTGGCAAGCTGGGCCCGTGTCAGGTCCTGGGGCGGGAGCCCGGCCTCCTCGGCCCTTCTGTCTCCATCTGAAGGCACGTTCGTTGGTCAATGGCAAAGGGGAAAAATCAGTCATCACAGTGCGACAGCACACTGTGGCAAATCTGTAGAATAGATAGAGGAAATAGGGAAAGAACCTGACTTAACACAACCCCGGAGCCGCTGCGTGGTGCTTTCCGTCGCTCTCCTGTTTCTCGTTTCCCACACCCCGTTCCCACGCCGAACGTCCGATCTGTCACCGGTCGCCCAGTTCCTTGAGCATTTGTCAGCCACGGGCAGTGGGGTTGTGTCCGGAGATTTGCTAGTGAGGTCACTGCCGTGGGAGAGCCTGGAAGGGGGTCCTGGCCGATGCACAGGCCGGTCGGGGCGCCACGGCCCGGCTCAGCCTCGTCCCGCACTCCTGCCCCCCGCCCCCCAGGCTCGGGCGCGCTGGTCCTGCAAAAGGGCGAGATCCGCGTCATCAACCAGACGACCTGTGAGAGCCTGCTCCCGCAGCAGATCACCCCGCGCATGATGTGCGTGGGCTACCTCAGCGGCGGCGTGGACGCCTGCCAGGTGCGCGCGGGGCGGGACCCGAGGTAGGGGGCGGGGCCCGAGGTAGGGGCGGGGCCCGAGGTAGGGGGCGGGCCCAGGGCGCGGGCGCGGGCGCGGGCGGGCACTCAAACAACGAGGCGCTGGTCTCCCCGCAGGGCGACTCCGGGGGCCCCCTGTCCAGCGTGGAGGCCGACGGGCGGATTTTCCAGGCCGGCGTGGTGAGCTGGGGTGACGGCTGCGCTCAGAGGGACAAGCCCGGTGTGTACACGAGAATCTCTGAATTTCGGGACTGGATTAAAGAGCAGACTGGGGTGTAGATGCAGGGGCCATCGTTGGGCCACCCCAACGTGCACACCTGCGGGCCAAGGACAGGATCGCTAACAGCACCCCTGACTTGAGCTCCCCAGAAACCCCAGACTGTGAACTGAATCCCCAGGACTCTGGAGAGGGTGACTCGGCCTGGAAAACTTCTCTCTTCCCTCACCTCCGAAGCAGAGGATGGGAGGTGGGGAGGGAGGACACTGGCAGTGCCAAGGGGCACAGGCTTGAAGACGCAGCCTCTCCCCTCCAGTCCCAAACTGGGCTGAGGCTCGTCCGGACAATCTTTGGGCTCTGCCTCTCTGATACAGGAGCGGCTGTAATGTTGCTTTAGGACCCCTACGATGGGGCTGGTGGGGGCACTGTAGGCTCCTAGGGTCACACTGTTCAGGAGACCCAGGCCAGAGGACCTTGGAAAAGACATGGGTCTAAAATTTGAATTTTTACCAGCTCCTAGGGCGGGCTTCAGTGTATGTATTTGTGTGTATGAGTAAACTGTTTTTAGGTACATTTTTTTTTCTCGCTGGACTTGATGGGCTCTCCTTCCTCCGAGCCCCAGTTGCAAGCAGTAAACTGGGTTTAAATTCCCATCAGCACAGACCCTGGAGTCAGGCTAAGAGCAGAGGCCACAGTGCCCTGTGGCCTTATCCAGGCCAGCAAGGGATGCTATGTTTTGCTTCTGAGACCAAGGCCTGGTGCCCTGAAAGGAGGGGTGTGCAGGGCAGAGGGGGGGGGGCTGGCGGTGAGGCATGAGGTGGGAAGGGTGTGCAGTAGCTGCCTAGCCTGGGCACCCTAGGAGAGGGAGGAGCTGTGTGTCCCAGGAAGAAAGGAGGAGGTGGGGCTTTCCCTTGGGCAGGGAGGTGATCAAGTGAGTTCTGTGTACGCGTGTGTGTGCTTGTACACGCAGACATGAGGGTAGGCACGATGCCGAGGCTGTCCAGTGTGGGCTGAGCAGATGGTCCCTGAGCCTTGCAGGAGGGATGGTGCTTTGCTTAAGTGTTCTCACATCTCCAGTGTACCTTTGATTTTTACTTATTAATTTAAAATATTCTCTCTCCTTGCTTGGAGTGACACAGAATGACAGCATCAACGATCTAGGGAGGGCTTAGGGAGTTCTTGAAGGGACATTTGAGAACCTTCTGTATGCCAAGGCACTATACGGGCTGGGGCTAGGGGAAAGAAGGGGCTTAGGAAGAGAAATCAGATGGCCAGTGTCATGAACAAAGATGGCGTGGTCTTTGCTCATCACCATATCCCTGGCTCAGGCCTGGCTCCTAGAAGATGCTAATACATACTTGTTAAATCAACAGTCTTTGCCCTCCAGGAGTTTTGGGAACGGAAGGGAGGAAAACGCAGTTTGATTGGAGCGATCTGGACAGAGCTCTAGGAGGAGATCAGCTGCTTCTTTGATTTTAGCCGGAATGTTTTACTTTCTGGAGGGAGGAGAAGTTTTGTCTTCACAGCTGTGCAGGCGTGCGTGTTAGATTTTCCTGCCGGGGAAGGGAAAGAGCAACCATTCTTTACCAAGGCGTGACAAGTAGAAGAAAGAAGAGGTTGTCAAAGACTCCTCTGCAGGTGGTGCCATGTTGTGAATGGCCGGCATTCAGGGAGAGGCTTTGCCTGTGCTCTGTTTCCCGAGTACGCACACCCCTCAGGCCGCCAGCCTGGCTCAGGGGTAGAAGGGGTTGCCCACACAGTGGGGTTTGGGAGGCCAGTCCGTGCCTGCCTGTAGCATCCTCCTTCTCCCACCATGGCCTAACATGGTCTTGAGAACTCCCTCCCCAGAGCAGCAGCACCAGCTGGGAAGGCTCATGCTTCACCCACACCTGCATCAGAAACTTTGGGGCGGGGCCCTGTAGTCTGCACATTAGCAAGTTGTTCCAGGTGATTCTGACCTACCACCATTTTAGCAGTGTATCCACAGGCTAACAGCATCAGCCTCACGGGCGCCCAGGGCAGTGGCGTGCAGGTGCGTCCTGCACTTTGGCCCTGTTCTAGAAGCCTCAAACATTTGATGCCCGGAAGCTCAAGGAAGTGTCAGTTCTTTTAAAAAGACCGTGGAGCCAAATCCATTTACTCCTGACTGGAGATGAGAATAGCCTAAGAATCCTTAAGTAATGGGAAGTCAAGCCCATCACTTTGAGGCTCCTTAGTCTCCAAAGATCCATCTCTCTGGTTCTCCCCAACTACCCTGAACCTCAATTGTTTTAGCCACCAACCAAAAACATTTAAACTAAAGTTTAGTGAGTGTTTAATCCAATTGCATGGACAGGGGGTCTGATCCAGACATAGATTCTGCAGAAATAACAGTGAGTTTGGATGAGTTAGGATGGACTTTACAATGAGCCCAGTTCAGAAGTCTTCTGAGACCCAGAGCCCAGAACCCATACAGTGGGGAGGGAAGTTGTCCAGCCACTAGGGGGCAGCGCGGGATTTCCCTTCTGGGCGGCAGACCCTGCTGGGCTTGTTGCAGTCACAGGGGAGGGGCCTGCCCTCTGCTTCCTGGGGGTGGGCTGCAGTTAGGTGAGGTGGGATGGGGAAGGCCTCCAGGTCCACCTGTTCTCAGAAGGCTGCCTTCTGCTGCTTTCTAGTCGCTTTTTAGGGCCTGGGGCCCCTTTAGTACCCTCGTCCCTAATCTGCAGTCAGGACCGCTGGCCCTCAGACACTGGGACCTGGAGGACAGACATTCCCAGGACAGAGTCGAAGACAGTTTTGAGCTGAGAAGAGAGGTCACCTCTGTGGGTAGGAGGTACATGCTCTCACTGAGAGTAGCAAGCAAGTGTGAAACATCGTCCTATGACACCCAGTTGGCAGATAGCTGTGACATACAGGCAGGTATGTTCTTACACACACACACACACACACACACACACACACACATTTGCGGGGAGGAGCAGGATGTGCGTTTTAGGGACCAAGGTCCCAAATAGAATATGTCACAGGAATATGACCTGGCTGTTACACCAGGACTCCCTCTCCCTCCCCAGGGGCTCTGGGGTGCCTACAGTCTCGAATTTAGGGGGGCTCTACCTTTTGGAGATGAAATGATGCTTTTCACTTTTCTAGGTTTGGAGTCATGGGTGTATGTGTGGGTGCATGTGTCATGTATGTGGGTGTTTTGCACACCTGCACCCACACGTCAGGGGAATTGGATCTTTAAGTCAGCGGTTCTCAGACATTTGAATTTCTTGGAACTGTGAAGTCATAAGAGTACATGGGCCCAACAGATCTCCCACTTAATGATGAGTGCCTTCGAAGTGTTCTACATGCTTTACTTGTTCTTATTTAATTTAAACCTCAACTATGGTCATTCCCATTGTACAGACAGAAAACCACGGCGCTAAGAGTTTAAATCATTGCCCAAGATCCCGCATTTAGGACCTATTGGATCTAAGACTTGGGTGCTGGTGATCTGGCTCGTACTCTTAGGCACTGGCCCACCATGAACTATGTATTGTTCAGACATCATCATTTCCTAAAGAAAGGAAATTGTAACACAATTCACAGAGAATGAAGGTAGGCTGCATGAGTCCCCATTGCTTTTGGGAATTCTGATGAACCTGGTCACGAGTCCTTTGTGCCACACAGCCTATTTTCTGGGCTGGGGCTTTGCCAGCCTGGGTAGAATGTTGCCACTGATGGGGTCCCTGGGCTCCACCTAGCTGCCAGGCCATCTCAGTTTGCCCAGTAAGAGTGGTTGGTTGAGAAGGGCGCCTGCGTGGCTCAGTTGGTTAAGCGTCTGCCTTCAGCTCAGGTCGTGATCTCAGGGTCCTGGGATCGAGCCCCACATTGGGCTCCCTGCTCAGTGGGGAGCCTGCTTCTCCCTCTCCCTCTGCCTGCCTCTGTGCTTACTTGTGCTCTCTCTCTCTCTCTCTCGCTGTCAAATAAATGAATAAAATCTTAAAAAAAAAAAAATAAAAGAAACGACAAAAAAAAAGAGTGGTTGGTTGAGGGAAGGAAGGAGGTGGGGGGTAACCACTGTCTCAGAACAGGTGCCTCTGGTCACTGGGTCATTCCTCAGGGTGACCATCAGGAAGAAAGCTGGCAAAACCACCAAGTACCACTGAGAATGACGAGACCAGACCCCAAAGCAGGAATGGGAGTATTTGTCACCTGCTTTTACCTCTTGGCATGACCTAGAAGATGGTTCAAACTGTCCTTCCACAAGATGACCAGCACTGGCATTGACAACAGGATGTCGGAGAGGTTTTGAGCAAGTGGCCATTGCTCTGGGCCTGTGGGGGGTGGGGGACAGTCTCCCCTCGGGGATGAGCGCTTCTCAGCTGGTGGCAGAGACAGGAGATGAGAGGGAGCTGCCGCGGGATATCAGGAAAGCGGGAGTGAGCTGGCCGCAGGCACTGGCTGAACGTACAGGGGAGGCCTCGGTCTAGATTTATTATCTGTTCCCTGCCCCTCAAGGAAAACCCCTGAAGAAAGAGCAGCTTTGACTCTCAGATGAACACCTGTCCATCACACGAACTGCTTTGGTGCTCAGATAGGGCCCCAGTGATGACATATTTTGATGAAGAAATCCTCTCACTCTTAGGATTTCAACTGGTTTCGCTCTCCTTTTTCTGTTTCCCTCCTTTTCTTCTCGAGAGGGGTGTATACTCCCAAGTTCCATCATCCTGTGTCTGCAGCTTAGAGACCGTGTATTTATTCTATCCCCTCACCTCTGATGGTTTCCTAAAAAGTCCCCATCCAGAGCTGTTTCCAGGCGTCGGCAGGATCCATTCCATGGTCTGTCTGTTCCATTGTTGCAGGCTCTTCCACCGGGAGGAGGCATGTGTGTATTTTCCTGGGATGTAAACCTAACTTTCCCTGCCCCTTGGCTCTCCGGGCCTCCCTTCCACTGCACACGTCCTTCACCTTGGAGGTCATCACTGTTTCCCTGCCCACACCCTTGTGATCAAGAATAACTCCATCTCTGTGCCAGACCCCTCCTCTGGAACTTCATATGGACTTGCTTAACTCAAAAAGGAAATTCTTAGCCTGTGCTCCTTTTCCAGAGAGCTGCGGGAACACAGTGGCTGTGCGTGTGGTGGTGGTGGGGGTTACTGGGAGGGGGAGGCTGGGGGCAGGGGAGGACGAGGGCCAGGAGAAGGGGAGAGAAGCTCTCTCTCCGCACAGAAGTATGTTCAGAATAGTTCCCAGAATAAACGGTATGGGATACCTCTTTGAATTTCATAATATAAATACCGTCCAAATGCCTATGAGGACTGCAGAAATGTACAGAAGCAGACGAGAAAAACTTGGCATCTTCGAAACCTCTGACTTGCAAAAAGGGGTAACAAGCTTATTTACGTAAGCCAGCCAGAGGAAAGGGTGAAGAAAGAAGTCATTCATTAATTCAACAAGCTTTCGCAGGGGACCACTCTGCCATTTGTGACTGGGGAAAGGGCAGTTGATGGAGGAGGGGGGTCTACCTCAGGCTGCTCGGGCCCATCCTAGGCAGACACTTGGGTAGCACGTCCTGAAGCCGTCCAGGGCCTGCAGGGAGTTCCCATTCCTTGCAGGTGTGAGATCACAGGGGCTGGTTACCTGCCGGGGCAGGGGAAACGTGTCTATGCCGGGGGGCCTTTCCAGTTTGTGCCAGGACCTTCAATTGCTCAGTGGGAACCGTTTCCTGGGAAAACAAGGGCCTGAGGGGCCCCCTTTCAGAACCGGGAGAATACCACCATTCAGGCTCACAGTTGGAAAGAACCTTAAAGGACATCTAAGCCAGGGGCACCAAGGTTAGGCGTCTGACTCTTGATTTCGGCTCAGGTCATGATGGGCTCCATGCTGGGCATGGAACCTGCTTAAGATTCTCTTGCTCCCTCTGCCCCTTCCCCCACTTGCTCTCGTGCTTGCACTCTCTCTCTCAAAGTCAATAAATAAATTAAAAAAAACAAAAACAAAAACCAGTTCATCTAGGCCAATCCGCAGCAGGGCAGAGACAGGCTTCCGGTGCCTAGGAACTTGCTGTCCCTCCACCTGTCTTCGTACACCTGTCCTGCCAAATGGTGTTACAAGTTATCTTGATGTCTGTCTCTCCCGTCGCTGGATGTTGGCGCTGGATAGGCTCTGGCAGATCATCTGCTCCAACAATATGTAAGAAGTGTCAGTAACAACCAGCAGTGTGTGCTGAGTGTCCATATAGATAACCCCACTGCACCCTCCTCAAGGTCCTGTGAAGTGTATTTTCTCATTACCGTTTACATGAGCGGAAACTGAGGCCTGGAGGCGCACTGTATCTTGCTCAAGGTTCCTCAGTGATCGGAGAGGAAGGTTGCAAACCCAATTGCTGGCCTCCTAAGCCTGTGCAATTAATCCTGCACTGCCTTCTAGAACCAAGGTACTCTCCACTTGAAGCTTTGAGATGCTGGGTCCAGGCAGGACCTCCCTTGCCAGGTAATAAACTCACTGGCTTAGGTACCATGTGGAAAAGACTAAAAGGAACTTTCACTAGCTGGACTCTGAAATGGCTCCTTCAGCATTTAAAAATCTTTCCCATTCCCATTTCCCTTCAGCCCCTGGGCATTTCCCTTTCTCAGGGGCCAGACCATCTGCTTTTTCTTATTCCCCTGCCTGGGGCCAGTGTGGACTGGAGGGAGAAAACATTTCCTCAAGGCCTGGGAAGCAGAACTCCTTGTTCTGACCTGTGGTTCAGAAAAATCCTCCTCTGCCCCTCATCTTGCCCCCCTAGGCCATGCATTTCTGCTGAATGCTGGTTGCCTTTTGGGGAGGCTTAAGTGAAGGGCAGCAGAAGCCCAAAGTGATGGGGGCACCTCAGCTTGGAGCAGTGAGTGGAAAGGAGGATGGATAGAAATTCTGTTGGACTGTGGAACGTGTACTTGGTGAGCCAGGGAAATCTCCCTTGCTCATATTTTTCCATCTCAAAGACCCACAAATGGAGCCTGTGGTCCCGGGGCGGGTGAAAATATTCCTGGATCACCAATGACAGAGATTTTCACTGGGACCTGAGGGAATGTAGCAACCAGAGCTGTAAAGACAATTCCGTTGTGTTCTAGTTCAAAGGCTTTTGAGAAATAAAAAAGGAGTTAATAGTTTGGACCGTTGCCCTGAGTATTTATTTTAAACAAAAGCTTTTTAATCTGGTTTAAAAATATTTTGTTCAGTTTAAGGTTAAGGGCAAAGAGATTATTTTGAACCTAGGCGCTGGGGCTTACTTTGGCAAGAGCAGTAGGGGGCGCTCACACATCACATTTCCTAAGACCAGTCGCTGAAGAAGCAGGAGTAGAGGTCCCGAAGGAAGTTTTGGGCAGTTCACCTCTCTCCACCGTGTCCCTCCCATCCAATTTATGACGAGTCTCGGCGAAGCATAGATGTAGAACTCCTGCGTCCCCATGCATGGAAACCCGGGTTTGGACACCACCGTGAAGGTGATTTCCAGTGGCCTCGCTGCTGACCCCTCACCCCCAGGTGTGAACACCCGGGGCAAGGGCAGATTGTCAGCTGTCCCCCCCACCCCCCCCCAAGCACACCGTGGGAGAACTCACTGTACTTTACGGACACTGGCAGGCACTTTTTAAGTCCCACAAATATTTCCGGAGCTCCTGAGCTGGATGGCCTATCTCTGTAGGTGGAGCGAGTCTCATTTGTATGACCTTGGACTCTGAAGGGTTGGAATCACGCAGGAGTCCTTGGCAGACTCCTGGCCTGGAGCAGGTTTATGGGAGGCCAAAGGAATTTGGGATCACGGTCAGTGCTGGGGGGAGCTGAGCATTTTCTTTTCTCTCTTCTTGGGGCCCCAAGAAGCTCCCCAGATCACCATTGCAGAGCACGGATTTCATCCCATCTAATGTACCTGGAAACATTTCACATCTCAAGTTTTTCTTCCAAGGTTAAATAATTTTAACCCTTCAGGTTTCCCTCACTACTTTCTAGCTTTTCAGTCATGTTCACATCAAGTACCACGGAAGCTGATGAATGGTTCATGATTAGGTGTTTCTTCATTAATGAAAGTGAAAATGACAGAGGTAGGAAGTATGTTGAGGTTGATACTATACTTTTTTTTAATTAACTGTAACCTTGGACAGAATGCCATTTTAAAAAAAGATTTTATTTATTCATTTGACAGAGAGAGAGAGCACAAGCAGGGGAAGGGGCAGAGGGAGAAGCAGACTCCCCGCTGAGCAGGGAGCCCGATGGTGGGGCTTGATCCCAGGACCTTGGGATCATGACCTGAGCCGAAGGCAGACGTTTAACCGACTGAGCCACCCAGGCGTCCTCAGAATGCCATTTTTATGGACCCATTTCCATGGTATGTACATTCATACCTCATTTATTTATTCAAAGGATACATACTGACTTCTTACTCTGCGCCAGGCCTGTTCTAGGCACTGGGCATAAGTGTGATGATTCTGAATACCTCGGGAGGAAGGCAGGGCTTAGGGAAGTTAAGTGACTTGCTCACATGCTGTACTCAGAATTTTCCGACTCTGCACACAGCACTGTCCTGTCTGTGTCTTATCACGGGAGGGAAGAAAAGAACCTTAGAAAGGTAGGAGCAGAACTGAATGTTCCGTAAAAACTTTATCAATGCCCACCTACTCACAGATGAGTTTCTGGCTCTGGAAAGGTAAGCATATTTGTTCCATGTTCCTGTCACGCTAGATTAACATTATTTGGGACTGAGTCTGAATTGGATTCAGCCTTGGCCTCCCCAGATATTTTTCATTCTTCTTGGGATCAGTGATCCTCTTCTATGTTGTTCTTATTCATGGAACTGCATTATAGATAACTTCTGGGAAGCAAGGATCAAACTGTCATGTCTACACCGAGGACAGGTTATACAACTTATTTAACCTACTTAAAGATGGCCTGTTGCAATGGTGTGTGGAGAGAACCAGGGAGACGGCCAGCCAGCGTTCCAAGGTTTAGGAACTCCAGTGCTGAGTGTTGAGTTGTTGGCTGGGGCATCTGGTTCCCACTGGAGGCTGGGGTTGCTGGGCAGAACTGAGCTGCTGGGTTTTCCTTTGCTCCTGGCTCCGCTCATCCTCTCCACGCCCCCTCCCAACCTACACTTTATGGTGGGAGAGGAGCTGGAAAATCCACTGACGCATATTAAGAGCTGGGATAAACCAGTGACTATGAGTGAGAGAGTCCAGGTGGGAAGGGAATCAGCCAGCTGGGGAAACACCTACACCTGGTGCCTGCAAACAGAGGCAAGAAGGGGTTGGATTTTGTTTGGCTCTGGGATGGTGTTGTTGCTGACAGTAAGGGCGCTGTGTGAGAAGGGTAATGTCACGCTCATTTTTACTGAACATGAAAGGGCTTTCTGTCCCAAGTGCTCCAGTGGGGAGGCTCAGGGCCCTGTGGCCCCTTGAGGGAGGGTCTGGTAGCTGTCCTGGGGAGGGGGCATTGGAGTGGGCAGGACTGATGGTTACAGAAGCGCTCCAATGACATAGGGAGGAGCGGAGCTACAGAGGTACCCTCGGCCTGAACAGAGGCCCCCCCGTTTCCTGTTACCCTTCCTTTCCAGTGTGTGTGTATGTTTGGGGGCACTTACAACGTGCAAGGCAAAGTTGGAACTAACCCTTCCCCGGAGCTAACCTGGGCTGGTCTCTTTCTTCTGGGACCACAGGGGAATCCCTGCTATGTCCATGGGAGGCCTGGGATGCTGTGGGACCACAGTCTGCTAGAAAGGATGCACAAATGTACCTGGCTCATACCGGGCACTAGTGGGCAATCAGAGCTTAGATCTTCTATGCATATGCGCATTTCCCTGTTTCGACCTCATCCTTTTCCTAACACTTCCCTGCTGCGGCACTTTAAAAGGCGCCTAATAAGATCTTCCAGGGCAGTGATGTCTAGCTTTTCACCTGTCAGATAGTTCCTGAGGAAGAGAGTCTAAGAAAAGCCACTTGATGTTTACAGGATGAAGGCAGAGTACGTACTTGTGGAGTACATCTGCACACACAGGGGGTGTGTAGTCGGTCCTCCTACAGGAAAGGATGCGTCCACCTATGTGACACAGAGGGCTTTTAAATGGCACCTTAAACTCCCAAAGCATCCTCAAATTTGGATATAGAGAAGGAGCTCAGCTATACAAAAAAAATGAGAACCTACAACTGCTGCCGGTGTGTAGCTTTAAGCTCAGTTCCTAACTCAGAGCAACCTGCTTCTTGGCTTGCTCTGAGTTTGCTCAGGAAGACGGATTTTATGCCTGGAAACAAACCTCCTTCATGCGGTTTCTGTTCCACTTTTCAGTCTCTGTAGCATTGCCTCTTCTGCCTTGGCTTCTTCCCACAGAGGCCTCAAACCAAACTCCATGTGGGTGGGGACCCCGGCCTGCCTGCTGTCAACATGCCAAGCAGGGACACACCTGGCTCAGCCCTTGCTCTCTTCCCTCCCCTCCTTAGACCTTTACTTCCGTGCCGTTCTCACTCTGGCCATCCTACCTGCAATCGCTCACGTGCCCACCGACACACTCTATTTACCTTGTTTATTGTTGGGCAGACCCCCCTCCCCAATCCTTTCCCCACCAAGAATAGAAACTCTACAAGAGCAAGATTGCTGTTGTTCTGTTCGAGGCTGCAACCTGCAGTGCCGAGAACAGTGTCTGGTGTAGCAGACATTTTATATTTATTGAAGGGAAGTAGGAGGAGGAATGATAAGCAGCAGAGGGAATTAGGATATGAGAAAGGTCTCTGAACTTTCAACCCCACCAACCTGGTTCAGCAAAAGCAGAGTGCTGCTCCAATGGGCCACCCAGCTGAATAACTATTTGCACCACTGTTCCTAGAGGAGAAACGTCTCTCCTCAGCCTTGATCTGAGCTCAACTCTGGAACCTTGCTGAGAACTTTTCCTAACTCTTGTCCTATTTTCCCTAGGACACAGGGTTCCCCCCTCAAAAACAAAGGGAGGCCGCCTAAGAATTTGATGAGGTCAAGTACAATAGGCCTTGGAATAGAGCAGACACCGTCCACTGTTCTAATGAGGCCTGGTCTTAAAATCACAGGCCCACTTCTCACCAAATCCGTTCCCCAACCCCTACGCACCCCCCTCCCTCTAGCCACACTCCAGTTACCTTCCTTTGGGCTCTTCTGTAAAATCCTGAAGTAATTCCTAAGTGATCTCAGTTAAGTCTGTATGCTTTCCCTCTTTGATTGTCCTTAATCTTTTTAGAGCAAGCCTTAATTGTTTCTCTGCCTGAAAATGTGAGATGGTTCTCTATTTCCTACCAAATTTGGTTCAACTTCTTAAGGCCTTCTCTGATCTGGGCACAGTCTGTAACATTTTCTTCCACTCTTCCCACTCAGGGATCTTTAATGCTCGGCAAATTAAGCTACTTTCATTCCCTGGACATTTTACCTCCTAGGCTCAAATGTTGTTTCCTGGAGTGGCCCCCTTTTCTTCTCATTTCTGCCTGTACCAGTCCTAGACCTCTTTTCAAGGAAGATCCAGCTCAACTGTTGCCTCCTCCATGTTGCCTTCCCTGATCCCTCCAGCCAGGTCTTTTCCTCCTTCAAATTTGCAAAGCACACTATTGGGTGTTTCTCTCATGGCAATCAGTTATTTTTATTTTAGTTTTCTTTACTTCATAAGCCATAATCTCCTAAAGTCAGACTTCAGGAAGTCCCGATCTAGTGTGGGAAGCTCTGGGAAAGCTTCTTTAAGAATTGATATGTAGGGATGGACTTGATGAGTAAACCAGACAAAGGGAGAAAAATGACAGGGCCAGTGTTTTAGAGAACAATTTGGGGAAATTTTGACGACTGATGGCAGTTCTTCTCAGGATTAAAGTGAATATTCAGGGGCGCCTGGGTGGCTCAGTCGTTGTCTGCCTTCAGCTCAGGTCATGATCCCAGGGTCCTGGCAGCCTGCTTCTCCCTCTCCCTGCCACTCTGCCTACTTGTGCTGTCAAATAATAAATAAAATCTTAAAAAAAAAAAAAATCACAATGCTAGACCTGGCAGGAGAACAGTTCTGGTTTCTCTTCCAATCATCGTATCTGGGAAGCCCACACACATACAGGCTCTAACAATTCAAGGCCTCTGAGGCTCCAGCCCTGGAGATTTCTGAGGGCATCTAATGCTTTTCTATAATGGGTAGGCAGGGCACACACCACCTATGTGGACCATAGATTATTACTTTCCCTGCTTGTCTCAATGGGTTTTTGAACACCACTAAAGGTGCTAGCATTTTATTTTTTAGTAAATTCTACACCTAACGTGGGACTCAAACTCACAACCCTGAAGAGTCACATGCTCTATAGACTGAACCAGTCAGGCTCCCAAAGTGCTAGCATTTTATAAGCTGTAAAACATACCGAAAAGGAATTTTTACTTATCTTGTGAGGTAGACTCATTTGCATTCAATAAAAAATTCTGTTCCTGGACAAAAGTTATCATGCACACAAGTGCTACCATGAACTATTGATGCTTGGATGGCCAAAGAGAGTATACCTGTTTTAGTCCCTATTTTAAAATGGTCTATATGCCAAGGATGTGGATGCAGCTAGAGTATTATGCTAAGCGAAATAAGTCAGAGAAAGACAAATACCATGATTTCATTCATACACGGAATTTAAGAAATGAAACAGATGAACATGGTGGGGAAGGAGAGGCAAACCTATAGAGAACACACTGAGGGCTGCTGGCAGGGAGGTGGCGGGGTGGGGGGGTGAGGGGTGTTAAGGACGGCACCTGTGATGAGCACTGAGCGTTGTATGTAAATGATGAACCACTAAATCCTATAACTGAAACTAATATTACACTGTATATTAGCTAATTTAAATAAAAACTTGAAAAAGGAAAAAAATGGTCTACAGGAACTTAATTTGGTTATTATTTTTTTATTTTTTAATGTTCTAAAGCAACTTTTCCAACAGAGCATCTCTAGAAAGCAAGAATCATCAGAGACAATTCATCTGAGGCTAGCCTTTTACTGGAGAGTGTGTTCGAATGTACTGCTAAGCCTAACTATTCAGGATCTCTGGTCAGAGACGCACTCATTCACTAAATGATCTTCAGCTGAAGGCAGTCAGCTGTGGGAAAAATTAGGCAGGGATAGAAAGAAGGGTGTGAGATCAGTCAGAATGACTAAAATTAACAAGTCAGGAAACGACAGATGTTGGCGGGGATGCGGAGAAAGGGGAACCCTCCTACACTGTTGGTGGGAATGCAAGCTGGTGCAGCCACTCTGGAAAAC
>NC_058413.1:85458452-85591933 GCF_002201575.2 Neomonachus schauinslandi | reverse complement strand
AAAAAAAAAAAGAAAGAAGGGTGTGAGATTATGTGTGCAAGCCCTGCAAAATAATTCTAATGCCAACTCTGCCCAGAGCCTCTGCAGTGTCATTTACCAATCAGAGGTTAAGAAAACAACCAGCTTTCCCTTTGTCCCCAAGGGTGTTCAAACCTGAGTTCAAATCAGTCTGTTGGTGAGGAATTTCTTTCTAGATGGAATAAGCCTATCCTAGTCAGTTTTTCCATTTGTATAAAAGTTTACCCATATAAAAAAATACATGATACTAAACTTTGGGATTTGATGTTTACGAGAAGTTTCTCACACTTAAACTCGTTCATTAACTTAGTTTTAGTACTTAGACCAAACATTCCTGTTCAAAAGAGAATGCCCAAACTATTAATTTCAACTCTACCAGGTAAGGAGATATACATCTATGGTTATTACATTTAATATCATTCTCTGAAAGGAACTGTTCTGATATGTAATTCATATGCAAATCAAACTGTAGGATATAGATAAACCTTAAACAATATGGGGTTGAACTGCGTTAGTCCACTTATACAATTTTTTTTTTTTTTTGGCTACAGTACAGTACTGTAAATGTACTTTCTTATGAATCTCAGTAACATTTTTTCTCTAGCTTACTTTACTATTAGAATAAGGTACATAATTCATATAACATTAAAAAATGTGTTAATTGACTATGTTATCAGTAAGACTTCTAGTCAACAGTAGATTATTAGTAGTTAAGTTTTTGGGGATTCAAAAGTTACACAAGGATTTTCAACTGTGTGGGGGTCGGCACCTCTAACCTTCCACATTGTTCAAGGGTCAACTGTAATTATTTTAATTTCTACATTCTACATTAATATGTATCACCAGTGGCAGAGACTACTGAGAACCCAACACAGGGGAGGGGTGCCTGGGT
Source organism: Neomonachus schauinslandi (assembly GCF_002201575.2). NCBI lineage: Eukaryota > Metazoa > Chordata > Mammalia > Carnivora > Phocidae > Neomonachus > Neomonachus schauinslandi. The sequence goes on along the minus strand of NC_058413.1, from coordinate 85,591,023 downwards.
GGCTCAGTTGGTTGAAACGCCCGAGTCTGGATTTCAGCTCAGGTCATGATCTCAGGGTTGTGAGATGGAGCCCTGCACAGGGCTCCATGCTGGGTGTGGAGTCTGCTTAAAATTCTCGCTTTCCCTCTGCATCTTCCCCTGGCCTCTCTCCTCTTAAAAAAAAAAACATAGGGGGGGAATGAAAAGACAATACTTCTTAAAATGTGCCACTCACCAAAGGAAAAGACAGTGCTTAAAATTTACCCTCTTCCTCTCTGAACTTAATTCTAAAGTGATCTAGTAGCTTGGGATCAACGAAATAATTTTCTTTGCCTGTTACTCATTCTATATAGACCAATTATCATTAAAATCTACATCGAGATGAATCTAAAGTTAGAAAGCCCTTCCTTTAGGCTCTCATAGGCTCATTACCTAAGCAATGAGCCACCCACCCCCCGCCCCCAGCCAAGTACTGGTTTTCTACTTTCTGGTTGTAAGATATTACTGACATGCTACCAACAAGTCTCTCATCAATAAACCACAACTTCAGAAAGATTCAAAGCAACTTCTAAAGACGCAACCCACCCCTTAGGAAGTAGCCTTGCACAAGAACCTGCTTCAATAGCTCTAGGATCTGATGAGTTTCTCTAACTAGCTTCCTTTTTATCCCTTTCAATCTTAGGGACAGGGGCGCCTGGGTGGCTCAGTGGTTAAGCGTCTGCCTTCAGCTTAGGTAATGATCCCAGGGTCCTGGGATTGAGCCCCGCATCAGGCTCCCCACTTGATGGGGAGCCTCCTGCTCCCCCAGCTTGTGCTCTGTCAAATAAATACAATCTTAAAAAAAAAAAAAGTAAAAAAAAAATCTTAGGGACAGTGCTTACGGAATCTGTGCACTTTCAGCTCTTTTCTTCCTCGCCTAGGAAGCTGGCGTTTGCCACCTAATGTAAGACTCTCTGGTCTGTGTACACTCAGTGGATGCTTATTTAAGTGATGCGTTATTCTGACTTTCTCATCCACTTCTCAACCAGCACCACCAATTTCTTCCTTCCAGCCAACAATAAATAACAACAGCAGGAAGTTTTACTCCATAAAGCATTAATAAGATATTTTAATGAGAAAAAAATCTCAGTCTTATGTTTCTATTCAAAGACACTCAAAACTAGTTTTTCCCTGCCCATCCCTTCTAACTGCAACTTTATTTGTGACCATGTAATAAAGGCCAGTTTAAAGATTTTTTTTTAAAAAGTTTAAACCTTTTTAAAAAAGATTAAACAACCAGGCTAGCAAAAAAGGTACTCAATACATACTTTCCTTATATCAAACAAGCTAATATTTCAGTACAATGTAACTATACAGAATATATACAATACACATATGTTCACAAAGCAAACACTATAGGCTCAGAACAGATTTGAAAAAACATGATATTCACATTGATTACAATAACTCTAAAAATGATTGTAACGTTGAAACGGCACTTAGTTTACAAAAAAGTCACAAAAATATATATATATATATATATATATGAAGTCACCAAGAACTATGGTTCCTGTAAAATACTAATAGCCAGATACTAGTATATAAAATGTGAAGTTCTGACATTGTATACATTTTTAGGAAATAAAACAAAATCCAAAACCATTTTCGTTATTGTTGAAAGTCAAACATGCCAAGTAACTTTAGCTATGGCCACTGTCACCAAGTAAAGCCATATTTAAATGAGATGACAACTGGATACAAAGCTGGTGAACTGGGGACTGGCACAGTTAAGAGTTGTACTGGTTCTAGGAGAGGGTAGAAGACAAAAACACCCATCCACATACTTTAATTCACATTTCTGCCCCCAGCATTACCCTCCCCCAAGGGTTTCACAAAATGCCAGTGCCCAAAAAGAATCATAATGCTGCAAGGTAAAAAAGTTTCCCCCAGACTTCCCTGATGTTGGCCTATAGGAAAATATTAAGCATGCATTGGCTAAACAAAGCAGTCAGTCACCCATCTGGAAAACTGTGGTGCACAGTTTCCTCCCAGGCTGGTCGTACTAGAAAGTACTCCAGTTTTTAAATGGAGCCAGATTTATATGTTAGCTCTGTAAAATATTGAGCTACTGTAGCAGCAAATATGAAATTACAGAAACAAAACCACAATTTTATTTAAAAATTCATTTCTGTGACATCAAAACCATTTTTTCCTTCGTATCTGTCTCCTGTAACCAGATATCAATTTCTTCTATCACTGAAGTATGGTCAATTTCAATTTCAATCTGACTTTCTCATTATGCTGCTATGGAAAAAGACAAGTCCTAGTCCTGGAAATTTTTAATTTACTCTTAAAAATGAGAATTCAGGAATTTCAAAGTAAAAAAAAAAGTCTGTTCTAAAAGTATCTCACAAATATATATATTTAAATATTAAAATAGGCTACCTAGGATTTTTATAAAATGGCTTTTGAAAAGATAGTAGAGGCGCAAAGAAGCCATATACTACCTTCCAACTGGACATAAGGTGCCACAAGGTGCCCTACAAAGAGGCAGGCAATCTCTGTCTGATGCAAGAGGAGGCACCAGGAACAACAAAAAAATCAAATATATTATTGGGACTTGGATTAAAACCAAATTTTACTCTATTAGGGACTGTTTTTTTTTCTTTTCATTATCTTGAAATATATGCACTAGAAGCCATCCGTCTGTATAAGGAAGAAAATGAATACAGTTTATGACCTTACTCCTTCCAAATACCTGGTGGCATTCATTTCAGGCACCTGAAAGATGAAAAGCAGTGCAACTTTCAGTAATTTAATGGACTACTCTCAGTATGAGAGACTTTACATAGCATCTATCAACTTGAAAACTAAATTGACAACCGAAATAAAAGAAAGTTTTAGAGAAAACATATTTATAACCTAATCATAGAAAAGGTTCTCTCTAGAAAACAGATGTTTCTAGGAACTGCATGAAACGCTTCCCACCTTTAAATGAACACAGCTTCCACTAATGCCAATGGAAACGTGTTAAGGGGAGATGACTGGCTCCTCTTAAAGTAGGGAAGATTCACCCTTCCTTAGAAGGTGATGTACTTTGGTAACCTGAACATTCAATTACAGGATGATTTTTTAGCTTGTTTAACTGGATTATGAAATCTGGATATAGTTAGACCAGCATTTGGAAAAACAAGGATAATTTAATAAGTCATGACACTAGCCCCTCAAACCATCAAGCAGCGATTTTGTCAATAAATCCTCACAACTGAACCCAGGGCTTTAAGCTTACTTAGCAAAATTAGTCAATTTAAAAGAGAAAGGTAATAATCAAAGAATTAGATTTTATAAACCAGGCACTTCAAACTGAAATTAAAATCTTTAAAGTTAAAAAAATTTTTTTTTAAAGTTTTTGTTTTCAGTCAATGGTCTCAACTTTTAAATTCTTTGTAAACTATTATGTACACAGGAACCTTGGTATTAGTTGTAACTGGCATGGGGCCTGCACAGAGGAAGCTTACTTAAAGTAGCATGAGCACTTTAAGTTTCGTATTTTGGATACTGCCAAACTGAGATTCCAATAACATCGCCTGACATCTCCACAGAGACTATTTGTAAAGACCTGGAACTGTTTTTTTCTATCATAAAAATATAATCACTACAATGTAGTGGAAATATCTAACTGTATTAGTATGAGGTAAAAAAAAAAAAAAAAGTACAACTAGGATGTCACTAAGAGTCTACATCCCATAATCTGATATAAGCTTAACTCCCCCATTAATAAATCTCAATACATTTATAATCTAAGAACAAAATATCCACAGAATGTCTGTTCCTTAGTTGAACCTGGAAATTAGTTCAATTCCACTTCATTGTTTAATCTGAACCATTATTGCTTTTGGCAAATTCTGCCTGCTGAGGACTTTCCAAATAAAAATAGCCTATATCACCACATTCAGTAAAGCAAAATGACACTAAAAAAGTGGGTATAAGCAAAATAAAAAATAAATTTAAATTTTGACCATTTTAGCTTAAAGCTAAAGGAGTGTACTTAGCTATAGATATTCCTCATATGTGTTTACTATAATAGAACTCTTCCCAATTTTGTTCCACTGCTTCAGAAAAGAAAAATCTACTTTCTATATATTCTTCTCTCACTTTGAATATATTATAAAGTATCTTATGTCAATAACTTATAGTGAAAATCACACTTATTAACTTTTAGCAACTTTGGGTTGCTTCCAAATGCAAACTTTGCTAGTCAACCCCCCCAGTTAATATTAATATCCCGAAAACTATTCTCCCTCACTTGGATGTATATTTCAGTTATAACTTCACATTTTGCAGATGAGTGAATTTAATTCTCTTCATCGACTCATCAAATCTCAAACTCCTTTCAGTTAAGATATTACAGTTTCAGGATTGTTCATTTGTCATGCAATAACAATGATTCTCTCCATGTGGTATAGTACAGAGTTGCCATTACCTTATAAAGTAATGTATTTTTCAGGGACTACAAAGCTAAGAGACTAAAATTCACAAGGAATCTTCAAAATAAAAGCCGCTTAACAAAATAATTGGCCTTTATTTAGATTGAGTACAAAAATAGTGAGAGATCAAATAAAAGACTGAAAGTGTTAATACAGCTTCCAAAGGTCCCCAGGGAATCATTTATACAATGGGGAGAGTCTGGCTCCGGAGTCAGAAGGTGACAGAGCTACTAAGATGCTGCATTAGATATGCCGACTAGTCCATTCCATTTGATAAAATACTTTAACAAAACGCAAATTTTTCTGTTTGGTTTTAAAACCAAGGGCATGTGTCATAACATGGAACCAAATTACTTAACCCAGAATGGTTGATGAAAGGTTAAAATGTAAGACTGAATGAGGCTATTTAAACATTTAGTACACTTTGACTCACTGAAATTGAGAACTTTAAAAACTGGCAATATAACTAAATGTGCAACTAATTATGTGAAACACAAATTAAGAAGATTACTTGAAATTCCAAATAAGGGAAATTCATTTAAGTGTATTTGTGGATGATAATCTCCATCTATATCCATTTATAAAAAAGTTGAAATAAAAAAACAATATTAATCCTTTTGTTTCTGAATTATTACAATCACTGTCATGCTAGATGCTTCCCCTGTTAGAATACACCCCTAAAAATGGAAAGAATGACTGTAGGAGCTGTAACGTCCAGTATCACAGCAAGCATCTTTACTCATTTCTAAAGTGTATCACACCTTTTTGGTAGCATAAAAATGGAAAATAAATGCTTTTCTTGTATAAAATACTTGGTTTTAAAAAGGTAATTTATCTTGCATCCTAAAATTTAAGCCCTTTAAATATCACAAAGTTACCCTCTTGGGCCTTAACAAAGACAGCTATGCTTAGGTATTCTAAACTGGAATTTTTTATTTAGTTTCACTGGCAATTTCTAATGGATGAGATAATATAACTGGCTTTCATCTCTTTGCAATGTTTTCCATATATTCTGGTAAAACTTATACATTCAGGTATTCCCCCCTCCTTCGATGAATTTTAAATAAACCTAAATAACACTATATACAATTATCCCTTGCAGCTTAGTTTCCTAAAACAGATCCATAAGCTAAAAATCCTTAAATTGTCTATCAAGAAAAATGTAGAGCCTCAGTGAAAGAGAAAAAAGGCCTTTGTTTATATCATTTTATGTTAAATACTGTTAGCTACCTGTATTGATAAGATTTGGGCAATAAACAAAGCAAGTATACATTTTCATAATATATTCAAATTTTTCATTAAACTTGGAAATCTGTGCAATTTGTAATTACCAATGAAAATCTCTAAAGTTTCCATTTGGGAAAGAATAGCCAGTAGTGGTAATCCTACATTTCTGAGAACACAGATCACTTCAGAGCTGCCAAAATTGTGGGCTCTTTTAACATAGAGTTCTCAGGATAGGGGATGTGCTTAAACACTTTCAACCATACAAATCCCCAGTTTTCTTTTCTTTAACCCTATTTCTTTTTTCTTCCTTAAAAAAACACACACACACACACACAAAAATTCTTAGAAATGAAGGCAACAATGATTCCTGGTCATAATTTTACCTATTCTTTGTTTTACCAATATAAGATTTTAAAATTAACTCCAAGGTTTATCCATTGGTAGGCATAACAATTTTCAAGAATATGTATGACATTAAAAATAAAAATTCCTGACCTTTCTAGTTGAGACACAGCAGTACTATTACTAATTAAGTATCACAGTCTGTTGCAAAAAAGTAATTCAACCCTATTAGTAAAGAAGCATAAACGGTGGAAGCCCATCATAACTTGTGTATGTTGTTCTTCCTGAAGGTAATATACCTATGTTTGGGAGCAAAGGGGGAAAACAGGTTCAAGATGGAGATAAGGAGTTAGAAACAAGTTAAAGACAGCAGAATCTAGAAAAAGAACGTTACCTGAAAAAAAAAATCTTCAATGCATTTACTTTCCCTTCCTTTTACAATTGTGGGAGGAAAATCAATCACAGAATTAGCCAATAATAAAAAAAAAAGAAACAAGTAAAATGACTATAACTTAAAAATTAATTTTATTATTAAGGTCTAGCACCCGGACAAAATTCAGATCTCGTGTTTTGAATAAGAAACTACTGTTTCTTTTTCTAATTTAATCAGGTGTTTTCATAATTATTAAACTTAGGGTATATACAAAGAAAAAAAAAGTTATTCAGAAGTTCATTGTTCATGGACTCATGAATATTTAGGATCAAGGTCAGTGATGCTTTAATGGCACCAGATGAAAAGTATACCCCAGTCTAGAATATCACATAAATTTCAACTATAAACAGGAAGTTTCATTTTTTAGCAGCAAAAGAGGGGATATTAATTTAAGGTTTTTAGTTTTTTTAGTCTTAACGATTCTTTTTTCTCCTAGATTGATGAGTCATAGATCATTAAAGCCTCTTCTTATCTTTTACATTATTGCTTACATTGTGTAAAAACTACATTAACCCTTTTAATAAACTTGGCAATGTCTAAAAATATTTTGGAACAAAAAACAAAGTATCACCGACATATGGAACTTTGTAAACAATCTTAGTTGGGTTAAGAACGTAGCCTTAAGAGAGAATTCTTTTATTTTGCCCAAATCAGCACAATAGAAACATCCCCAAGATTACTTAAACCTATATATAAAATATAGAGTATCTCCAATATTTTTCCTTTATATGATATCATGCCAGTATATGTAAGAGGAAGTATTGTTCATGGGGCAAGAAGAAAAATGATTTAGGCAATGACCTAATTAGCCAGGCACTAACATTCAAAGACCAGGTAAACAATAATTTTAGTCAGAAAAGCAGTATTAAAAGAGTTCCTATAAAGCTGAGATTTATGTACTTCATTTTCCACTCCTGGTCATTCCATGCACAGCCTGACTATTCTCAATCATGGTTCTCTGATTTCACAGAAGAAAGAAAGATTGTTTGGAGTGGTACTAAAAAAGTTCAGGGAATGCCTATCCCAACACCAAATTTTAACCGTGAAAAATAATAATAGAAATGGCAAAGCTTAAAAAAAAAAAGAAAAAAAAAGAGTACATTGGATTTCAGAAGTATTTACCCTAATAATTTTTAAGAAAGCTTACCGTAACTATTTCCAAAACCAACAGGCTTTACAAAATATTGTACAATGTCCTGTATATAGGAGTAAACATCTATTCAGGCTACCTGTCAAATTCTGTTCAGTAATTTGTTTCTGGTGTACCCTTTCTTCTCAGGAAGGTCAACAATCATCTGAATTCTTCTTCACCTAATGATCTCGTTAGCCTACTTTTAATAATAGAAGAAGAAACTGATATATGCCTTAAGTCAACTGGTTCTCCTTAAGTCTCATAGTTTCAATTATGTTTCAACATCGTGTTATTGTGCACTTACAGAAGCAATCTCTCAGTCATGAAAAGTAAAACATCAGTTGTGGGGCTAACAAAGTAAAAAGGGAAATTCTTTCCCAATCCCTTTTTTGTTTAAAAAACTAAATTAAATTTAAATGTACAAGACCAAGCACAGGCACTTTCCAAAAACCAAAAATGAAGCCCAAACCATGAAATTACTCAATGGTTATAGAAGACAGCTCTGATTTTGGGGGGTCATCTCTGGTTGCCTCAGTACAAGCACTGGTCTTTGGCTGCTCTGGCATTTCTTCCTCTTTTTCTGCCAGCCCACCAAGAGACCCCAAGGGGAAAGTGCTTTCACAATTCTGGGTCGAGGAGACCTGCGAAATTACAGGCATTTGAACAGAGGAGTTGCTTTCAAAACTGTGTTCTCCAAGATCATACTGAACAAGAGTCTCTTCTTGCTCCTGGTTTAAGTAGTCCGGTACTAGGAAATCACTAGATAAGAGGCAAAGGATGAAAGAGGGAGTTAATTTTCAAACCAGTAATAAATTAGCCACAATAAAAAGACCTGATTTGTAAAGCAAGATTGGGATTTTTCATTTCTCTAATTCGTGACTGATTATAATTCAGGATTTTCAATTTCTAAACTTTCCTAAATATGAACCAAAACCATTCATTAAGAACCAAAGCACATCAAATCTACCACCAATAGATAAGATTATCACCTTGTCATTTTAGACACCTAAATAGCCTTTCTTGTTCTATACAGAAGAGTTTCTGTATACAAACAAATGCAATTAGCATGCTCTCCACTTAAGCAAAGATCATTTGAATAACTTATGCTTAACTTTTCTTGGATTATATACTAATTAAGAGGTATATAAACTTAGCTTTTTATTACTTCCTGGATATAAGTTAGTTAAGAAACTAACTCCTTATGCATAAATGGCATTATATTTGAGAGGTATTTATTAGTATTGAAAATATTTAATATTCTATTAGAATAATTAAATATTTAATTTTTGAATATGGACAGTAAAATATACCAAGATTTTAACAACAGTGGATATTATCCCTGAGTGGTGAGATCAGAAAATATTTTAATTTCTTATATTTTATACTTTCCTACATTTACTAATTTTCTACTATATGCATTTTTTATAAAAGAATAAACATTATAAATCTTAGATGCTTTAATTAAATATTGCTGAACTAAAAAAAGTTCCTTCTACTAGGAATGTCAATAACTAATACATTTAAGAAGGTTATTTTATAATTTGATTGTCCAGTATTAATAAAAAAATTAAAATCTGTTCATCTGCGAGCAATTTAAAATGTCCTATATTTTCTAAAAAGTCTTCAGGTGTTAGATAGGAGGAATGGATGATAGAGGGCTCTGTACAGGGAAGATACAGGCAATAGAGACGCTATTTTAGTTCTGAACAAACAAGGTTCGATATGACATGTAGAATTTAGGTTTAGTGATAGGACAACCAGACAGACATAATTAAACAAAATGAATGTCAGGTTTGGAGAGAAAAACAAAATCTATGCAGCAATAATTTGGAATTTATTGAAAAATAAGATTTAAAAAATAAAGATGGTTTAAAATTTAAGAGTTTAGGAAGATTTCATTCTATAAAAAACAAAGGATTCCTACAGATGTGTAGTTCTGATAAAATATTAAAAAAGATGACAGAATTTTATATCTGGAGACCTTAGAAGTCATCTTTAAAGCTTACATTTTATCTTTCTCTATGTTTCAAACTTCTTCATTTGTAAAGTGACACGTTCAATCATAACAGCAGTTAGTGTGGTAGGGCCAGAACTAGAACCTGATTTCCTTGGATACTCTATAAATCAGAAAGGAACTCTATTATAATAAATTATTAATATTAAAAACATGGAACTCTAAATTGAGAGAAAAAGGAAATTTGACCTAAATAATCATATCCATCATAGTTGCTGTTGAAGTTTCTTTCTTTATTGATAAATATATGTTCCTTTATATAGAATTTTAAAAAATGAGAAGTGGTCAAAAATTTTATTGACATCCAAAGAGTCTGAAGTAATTCAGTATCACTAAGATCATCTGACATGGTAAATTTTCCAATAAGGTCTATATTAATTTAACCTTATGTTATTGAAAAAACAAAAACACAAAAAACAAAACAAAACAAAAAAGACAAAGCAAGAGATAAGTAGTCTACTTCTGTAGGGAAAAATTTCCAATACCAACTAGAAAAATATTTATAATTGTATATACTTAGAAGATTCAGCAAAATTTTATCAGATCAGGAGATCAGAGTATGGACAGTGGGAATTTAAAAGGAATGTGACTGATTAGCTGGCAACCTGATAAAAAACACAGCAGGCTGCCCTAAAAGCAGGAAAAGAGAGTTTAGTCAGCAGTTTTCCTGGTTCGTTTTTGTTGTGCACCTCACCTGCTCTGGAAGTAGTTTGCTAGCTCTGACGCTTCATGGTTCAGACTCCTCAGGTGCACGATTAAATTTCCAGAGTTGGTGAACATGGCGCCACATGTTTTGCACTCGTAAATCCGAGGCTTGCGGATAATGTGCCGGGAAACCCTCATGTGGTGTTTATATTCCCCGAAGGAAGTGAAAGTGGCACTACATATCTGGCACCGGAAACAGCGTTTACCTTCATGCTTTAGGCGATGCATCTTTAGCGAGTAAGCCCTGGTGAACTTTTTCCCACAGCGGTCGCACTGAAATGGTTTAATTCCTACAAAATCAAGCAAAACAAAGTATTATCTAAAAACAAAATAAAATGAAAGGTCACAAACCCCACAAATTTCTGAATTATAATTTTGTAGGAATAGGTAATTTAAAAAGACAAAAATCACCAGCAAAAATGGATTCCAATTCAACATCTCAGAAAAGGTACAGAACATTTGAAAAGTCACTAGTGCTTAAAAAAAAAAAAAGAAAGAAAGAAAGGCATTAGAGGGAGAGGTAATCTCGTTAATATATACTGAAGTTGATTTTTGAATATTCTTCTAAATCATCTATTTTCTACACTTCAAAACAATTTTTTTTTTTAAAGATTTTATTTATTTATTTGACAGAGAGAGACACAGCGAGAGAGGGAACACAGGTGGGGGAGTGGGAGAGGGAAAAGCAGGCTTCCTGCCGAGCAGGGAGCCCAACGTGGTGCTCGATCCCAGGACCCTGGGATCATGACCTGAGCCAAAGGCAGATAGATGCTTAACGACTGAGCCACCCAGGCGCCCCTAGACTTCAAAACAATTTAATCACAGTATTTAAACGGAATTGAAATCTCCATAAAACATTATTATTTCAATTTCATTAAAGTAGTACAGTTTATACTGAAAAGATGGAAAAAGGACCTACTCTTCATTCCCTGAGAAATGAGAAGAAAAAAGGAAAATTCTAACATCTCTGAACATAATAATCATGGTAGAACTATTATTTGGTGAATTGGGTTTTTGGGCATTTAATGTAAAGTGATAGAAAAATATGTAGAAACTAATATGTGAATTTTAAAGTATATTAATTGTCTCTTCCAATTATCACAGATTTGGCAAAAAAAATTTAAAAACCTTCAAAATAACAATCTGTTGATTTAATAAAGTCATAGGGAATTGATGTTAGCTCAAGGACTATTAGACTTATCTACGGCACAGCAAAGTAAGATAATAACTCAGCTGAAAACAGTAGCAAAGATTTCTTACTCTATCAGAGGTCAGTGTTTTACCCACAAGAATTCTGTTGCCTTTATATGATCACTGAACTTAAATTTCAAATCTGTTTTATGCGTCATTTATTAAAAATCTCTTTTATACTAAAAAATACTACAAAGTTGACTAATCAAGGCACTGAGAAATTTAGGATTGCAGAATTGAAATTAAATTATTGTTATTAAATTTTAAAAAACACTTATTTGGAAATAATTCCAACCGTAAAGAGAAGTTACAAGAATAGTACAAAGAACACTAATAAATACCCTTTTAATGTCATTTGCTCCTCCATCTGTATTTGTGCTTCTCTACTGCACATATACACACAAACCTAATATATCAAATACTTTTTATGTATGTATCATACACACATACCCCTTCAAATTTTAATCTGAATACTTACGCTTGTGGCAAATGTGCTAAGCAAACAGCTTTCTGACACTGTACCATTTAAGCAACAAAGGCTTATCTGATTTCTCGAAACCTATTTTTTAAACTCAAAAACACCTGTTTTATATTTTTAACTGGGATTTTTTTTTTAAGATATTTATTTATTTATTTATTTGACAGAGAGAGAGAGCGAGAGAGAGAGCGCACAAGCAGGGGGAATGGCAGGCAGAGGGAGGAGCAGGCTTCCCTCTGAGCAGAGAGCCTGATGTGGGGCTCGATCCCAGCACCCTGGGATCATGACCTGAGCCAAAGGCAGACATTTAACCGACTGAGCCACCCAGGCGCCCCTTAACTGGGATTTCTAAATATAATGTTTCAAGTACTCATTTATACAACAATAGGGAAGGTGACATTACCTGAGTGGATGAGCATGTGCTGTTTTAGGTTCTGAATACGGGTGAATCGTACCCCACAAGTTGGACACTGAAAAGGTCTATCTGGACCATTTGGACTTGGTCGTTCTGTACTGCTGGTAGAAGGAGCAATGTAGAGTTGGTAGGGATACTGAACATTTTCCAATCTAAAAAAACAGACCAAAGAAGGCAACCAGATTCTGATTTTTAAGTTGAATAAACATTTCTGCACAACTTTAAGTGAACAAAAGAAAAAAAGACTTTTTGAGAGTTTAACTGTTATATTAAAAGTTTCATTTATGGCAATATGAAAAACAATGTTATTGTCCAGAATGTCCAGCATCTTAAGTAACATATCATAAATGATTTTACCTCAGGCATCCTTAATCTCTCTAATCCTTTCCTTCCTAATACTGCTTTAATTTAGGTCTTCATCAATACAAGTTGAATAACTCCCTCTCTTTAGCCCCCCATCCCTCCAAACCCATCCTCTGTTTCACAGTGATCTGATTAAATCAGCTCCCTCTTTAAAATCCTGTAATGGCTCGTTGTTACCTTCAAAGTCTAAACCCCTTTGCAAGGCATAGGAGACTCCTTATGATCTGGGTTCTGTGTATTTTTCCAGCCTCATTTCTTCTCATATTCCCCAAACATACCAAATACCAAACAGTTCCTAATATTTCTCTCTCAATGCTGTGATTTTGTACATTTAACTGATGATGATGCTGTTTAGAGATGGGTAAGACTAGATGAGTGGGATTTAGGTGGGGAGTTAGAAGTCTTGGCCATGTTAAGTCTGAAATGCCCCTTATACAACTATGTGGAAATATGAAGCAAGGAAGGACAGTCTGAAGATAATGACTTGGGAATTATGGGTACATAGATGAGGATTCGGCAATCGTTCTCTGTAGTAAGTCAAACAGTAAATATTTTTGGCTTTGCACATCACATGATCTCTGTTTCAACCACTCAACTTGGCCATTCACAGACAATACATAAACAAATGAGCATGGCTTTATTGGAACACTTGATTTACAAATAAAGGTGGTGAATTGGAATTGGCCTGTGGTTCACAATGCACCAATCCCTCATATCGATTTTAAAAGTAATGGGCCTGGGCAGTTTTAAAATGCCAAAAAACCCTGTATAGGTGGTCTCATTCATGATGTAATGACCTCTTTACTCTGAAAAATAAAATGAGGTACCAATAAACTTCTTACATAATTTCAGTTAATATGTTTGGATTTACAGTTGCAAACACACCCCTTTATAAGAACATGACATACTACGTCGGTACTAACCGATCGTCATCATCTGCATGAGCATTAGTGCTAGAAGTGCTTTGAAGTGTAGGTAACCCTTCAGTGACGCCTTCATCTACTGAGCCTGTGAACAGAAGGACAAAAAGAGGATAGCTGTCAATACTGTGGTATAAATAAGCCAAGATATTAATTGCAATCTGTATCTCCAAGCCCCCAAAACACAGAACATAAAGAAATCTTTAAAGAGAAATCATATGTAAAACAACAGCCTTATATTACTACTTAAATTCTTTTAGGAGTATTTCTTTGATATAAATTTCAGAAACAAGCAGACAAATTCAAATGTAAACTAAACAAAAATCCGCATCAAATTATAACAATAATTTAAGGAAGCACTATTTTTACTTTCGAAACCTTTATTGTGACAAATGACAGTACACACAACTTTTACGTAGAATTCAAGAGACAGCTATAAAGTGAATACGTATCTGTGCAACCTCCATATGAGTCCCACTAAAATACTGCCAGCATCCTGTAAGTCCCCGTTTACCCTACCTTGATCACAAATCCCTCCTTCCAAGAGGTAAACTTTTCTATCTTTTATGGTCATTTCCTTCCTTTTCTTGTCCCTCTTCCTTTTAAAAATAATTTTATTCCTAACACATGTACCTATAAACTACTGGTTGGTTCTTGCTGGAACACAGCCATGAACCATCTAGGGCTGCTTTTACACCAGTGGCAGAGCAGAGCCATTGTGGTTGCGACAGAGACCACATGACAGCTAAGTCTAAAATACTTACTATCATGCCCTTTAAGGGAAATCGGCCACCCTCACCATCAACAGTACAGTTTAGTATTACTGCTTGCAAACTTTATATAAATTGAATTACACTGTATATATTCTGTATCTTCTTTCCTTCCATATTGTGGACTGATCCATGCTATTACAGGTGAAAGTTTACATGTTTGTAATATTCATAATCTATGCATTTCACTCTTTTTTTTTTTTTTTTTTAAAGATTTTATTTATTTATTTGAGAGAGAGAGAATGAGAGAGAACACATGAGAGGGGATAGGGTCAGAGGGCAAAGCAGACTCCCCGCTGAGCAGGGAGCCCAATGCGGGACTCGATCCAGGGACTCCAGGATCATGACCTGAGCCGAAGGCAGTCGCCCAACCAACTGAGCCACCCAGGCGCCCTATGCATTTCACTCTTAATGTACAGTTTCAGGCTATTATGAACAATGCTGCTGTGAATATTCTTGTACATGTAACTTAATGCACATATGCATTTTTTTTTTAGGGTATCTATACTTAGGAATGAAATTGTTGGGTTGGGGCGCCTGGGTGGCTCAGTTGGTTAAGCATCTGCCTTAAGCTCAGGTCATGATCTCCGGTTCCTGGGATCAAGCCCCATGTTGGGCTCCCTGCTCAGAGGGGAGCCTGCTTCTCCCTCTCCTCCTGCTTGTGCGATCTCTGTCACTCTCAAATAAATAAATAAATGATCTTAAAAAAAGAAATTGCTGGATCACAGGATATGTGTATCTTTATTAGAAAATGCTAAACTCTTTTTCAAAGTGATGGTACTAAATTTACATCACTACTTGCAACGTATGAGAGTTCTGTCATTCTACCTCCTTAGTAACACTTGGTATTGTCGAATTTTTAAAATTTTGCCCATCTGGTGGGTGTGTGGCAATATTTCATTGTGGTTTTAGTTTTATTTCCCTTATTACCAAAGAGGTTGAGCACCTTTTCATATATTTATCGAACCACTTGTTTTGTGAAATGTTGTTATTGTCTGCTTTTTGAGTTTTTTCATATTTCAGTGATATATGTTACAAATATTTTTCTCTCTTCCATGGCTTGTCTTTTTACTCTTTAGATAACCAAAAATTTAAATTTTAATTTAACTGAATTTATAAGTATTTTCCTTCATGGCTGTGTCTTTTTGGTCTTGTTTTTAAAAATCCTGGGGTGCCTGGCTGGCTCAGTCAGTAGAGGTATGATTCTTGATCTCAGGGTTGTGAGTTCAAGCCCCATGTTCAGTGTAGAGATTACTTAAAAATAAAATCTTAAAAAAATAAAAATAGGGGTGCCTGGGTGGCTGAGTCGTTAAGTGTCTGCCTTTGGCTCAGGTCATGATCCCAGGGTCCTGGGATTGAGCCCCACATTGGGCTCTCTGCTCAGTGGGGAGCCTGCTTCTCCCTCTCCCACTCCCCCTGCTTGTGTTCCCTCTCTCACTGTGTCTCTCCCTGTCAAATAAATAAATAAATAAGTTAAGTAAATAAGTAAATAAATAAAATCTTAAAAATAAAAATAAAAATCCTTCCCTACCTCAAGTAATCTTGTGAGATTTTTGTTTTGCCCTTGACATTTAGGTCTTTTCTTTAATCCACCTGGAGCTGATTTCATAATCAAACACTTTTACTGAAAAGTCTGTCTTTTCTTCTTTCTCTGCAGGCCTCTAAGTGTATGGGTCTGTTTCCAGGTTCTCTATCAGTCCTATCTGCTTGTCTGAACTTATATTAATGCCAATCTTCAGTTACCAGAGCTTTATGATCAGATAGAGCAGTAAGTCGTCTCACCTTGTTCACTTGCTTCCTGAACTCCTTGGCTATTCTTGGCCCTTTGCATTTCTTTATATATTTTAAAATGAGCTTGTTAAACATAAACGATAATAATCATTCTATTTCCCCTCTTCTTTTAGTTTGGAAATTATATAATCTTTCTCTATTTTTTACTGGTTACTTTGGAAATTAAACACATAACTACCAAAGTCTGAAGTTAAACAAAACCTTTGAACATTAAGGATCTTAGAACGGTTTAACTCCATTTTCCACACACTCTTATTTCGCAACTTATGAATTATGTGATATTGTACTTCTTTGTTTTGATAAAGTCCCACAAAACATCATTACTCTTTCACGCAATGTTTACCTACATTTGTCCATATATTTTGTCCTTTGCTCTTCACTCCTTCTTGTATATTAGGCTTTCCATCTGTGCTCACTTTGCTTCTGCCTGAAGCCCATCCTTAAGAATTTTCTTTAGTGAGGATTTGGTGATGATAAACTTATTTTTGTTTCTTTGATAATATCTTTATTTCACCTTCATTCTTGGAGAGATATTTTCACTGTGTGTAGACACCTAGATCAGCAGTTATTTTCTTTTAGCAACTGAGGATATTATTCCACTGGTTTCAGAAGTCATTCTTCTGAAGGTAATGTTTTATCTTATTATTTTCTGAATTTTCTCTATAATGTGTCTAGGTTTGCATTTTTATTATTCCTATTTGAGATTTGCTGGCCTCTAACCTATGGATTGGTGTTTTTCATCAATTCTAGAAAGTTCTCAGCCATTTTCTTCTATTCTTAGGGCTTCATCAAACCTACGTTTGTATTGTCCTATCCCCTTCTTCACAGTAGTTTCTACCATTGTTCCTGTGATGGTTAATTTTGTGTATCAACTTGACTGGGCTAAGGATGCCAAGATACCTGGTAAAACATTATTGCTGGGTGTGTCCGTAAGAACATTTCTGGAAAATATTAGCATTTGAATCGGTAGACTGAGTAAAGAAGATTGTCCTCACCAATGCGGGCGGGGGATGGGGGGGATGTTTCATCCAATCTGTTGAGGCAAGCCAGAATAGAACAAAAAGGTAGAAGGGCAAATTTGCTTTCTTTCTGCTTGAGCTGGGATATCCATCTTCTGTTCTTGGACACCAGCACTTCCAGTTCTTGAGCCTTTGGACTTAAGACTTATACCATCAGCCCTCCAGTTTTCAGACCTTCGGATTTGTATTGGAATGACGCCACTGGCTTTCCAGGGCCTCCAGCTGGTAGATACTGTGGGACTTATCCTCCATAATTACATGAGTGGATCCATCCTAAGAAATCTCCTTCTATATACCTATATATATCCCATTGGTTCTGTTTCTCTGGAGAACCCTAATACAATACAGTCTTTCTCTGGGCAGCATTCAGGTGTTTCTTTCTTTTAAAGATTTTATTTGTCAGAGAGCGAGCGAGAATGGGAGCATGCACAAGCAGGGGGAGCCAGCAGGCAGACGGAGAAGCAGGCTCCCTGTTGAGCAAGGAGCCTGACGTGGGACTTGATCCCAGGACCCTGGGATCATGACCTGAGCTGAAGGCAGACGCTTAACCCACTGAGCCACCCAGGTGTCCCACAGGCGATTTCTTTTATCTTCTGATTCACCAATTCTCTTTCCTGCAAAATCCAATCTGCTGCTAAAATGTTGACAAAGTTCTTTTGGTTTTTTCTTTTCTAGAAGTCCTATTTTTTCCCCCCCTCAAATCTGCTACAACTTTTTACAGTATACTGTTGTCTGTAATTATTGTTCAAGCTTGTTTATTTCATTAAGCTTGGTAAGCATATTTATTTTATATTTGTGTGTGAAAACTATGCCAATTTATTTCTGTGGCTGTTTTTGTTTTTCTGTTGGTTCTCTCTCTGCTGTGTTTTCTTGTGTGCCCCGGTTGTTTTTCACAGTAGTTATTACCCTTGAAAATGATTTGTAGAGAGAATGATTTGCTTAGGATGGATATGCCATCTTTCAGAGAAGCTTTATGTTTGCTTCTGCTAGGTTCCTGGAGGGCACAACCTAAACCAAATTCACTGAAATTCCCTGGCCTACTTGTGCAAGGAATAATCAGGATCCAAATCTGCAAGAGGGCTAGTCAGTGGCCACAACTTCTCAGAGATTTGTTTTTTACCCCTTTTCCTTTCTATCTTCTACTCTGCCCACTGCCAAGGCAGCTATTTCTACAGTTCTCTGGAGTCTGGAGGAAGGGGAGCTGATTTAGTTGTAGTGGGGAAGTCCTTTGGGGTCCTTACTTAGTGTAGAGCAATGTCTCTAAGACTTCACAACTTTCACATACTCTGGGCCTTAACTTCTTGTTTGCCCTGTTCTTTGAGTTGATGAACCAAAGCCCATTTGTGTTCTGGCAAATGTCTTAGGAAACAACTGGTTTTAGTGCTCGGATATCCATTTACAGGCTCCCCTTACCTCAAGTTTAACCTGGAAGTTCCCCGACTATCTTTCTTTTTTTTTTTTTTTTAAAGATTTTATTTATTTATTTGACAGAGAGAGAGAGAGAGAGAACACAAAAGCAGGGGGAGCAGCCAAGAGAGAGAGGGAGAAGCAGGTTCTCCGCTGAGCAGGAAGCCTGATGCGGGGCTCGATCCCAGGACCCTGGGATCATGACCTGAGCTGAAGGCAGATGCTTAACCGACTGAGCCACCCAGGTGTCCCTCCCCGACTATCTTTCAAATACTTTAAAGGTAACTTAAAAAAAACCCACACTGTTGTTTTTAGTGGGAGGGAGATCGAAACAACCTAGCCCGTTCTCACCAGAGACTGAACTCTGCCAATGTACTTATCGTATGCAAATAAGCTGTGCTTTACCAAATGAACATATCTGAATTGAAGCTGGGTTAGTCCACTTTAACAGCAAGCATGCTTTTGGTTGCAATATTTTAACGAAAGCTAAAATAAACTAATTGTAACAGTTTGCAAAATACCATATACATGTGGATATTTAATAAATATCATCTGTTATTGGACCTGTAGAATGAAATTTCCTTCTGATGAAAACTTAGAATCCAGTACTTCAGTTTTCCCCTTTGGAACACTTGAATTAGCTGACATTATTAAGAAATGAATACATTTTCCACTTAAGTAAAATTTTCCAAAAAAAAAAAACAAAACAAAAAAACCCCCAAAAAACCCACCTAATCCTTTTTAAGGCATCCAGACTTACTTTATTAAGTCATTTGTGCTAGAAACTTTGTGACATTTTGCCTTGACTTCTTAAATAAAGAATACTAAATATAATTTTGTTTCTTGATGACTCATGGTAATCATCAAGGACACCGATTATTATACTATGTTCTAATACAGTGACAGAGACTTTTGAAAGGACACAGGACTATGTGCATTTACATTCATCCCCAATTGCATTTGTATTCTTCCTGCATACCTCACACCCCCCAATCTCACTCTTACTGGTGTGTGTTTAGCATCTTTGTGTGTACCTTTCATTTTCTCTTTCCCTTACTGTCAAAAGACATTTATGCTTTTCCTCATACCTACTTATCCAACTTTTTTCCAATCCTTCTGATTTGTTTTTAATACAGATTGGGGGGCCAGATACTGCTGATTTTGTTTAAGAAAGAACTGTTCACTTGTCAACATTTCCTTCCCCATTCTCATTTTTTTCCTTAAAGAGAAGGGAACTAAACATTAACATTTCAATCTGTCCTAGGATAAAAACTGGAAAAATCCCAGTATTTGGACCTGGTCACCATGGACACACACAAAAATCTACTTTATAGCAGTATTCTGCAGCTATTCAGAGTGCAGGCAATATTAAAGCTTATAGGCAAAGACTTGCAAAAAAGGACTGGAGGTCTGACTAGAGCAAGTCAGGAAGACTGATCTAATTGACATTTGCTCCTCACAATCAGACCACACTACTTCTAGCGGGGGCGGGGTACAGTCTTGGTGAGGTGGAAATAAAAACCACTCTGCTTTGGACTGATCCTAGCATTGTCAAGAGTTTGCTTAAAAAACTGGTCAAAAAATAACTAAAATGGAGTATAAGATACATCTAGCAGATTGCCCTTCTTAAAACATTCTCCTCTTGCCCATGGTTATTAATGCACCAAAAGCTAAAAATAAAAACTACTCCAAGTTAAATTAAGAGTTAAAAAAGCAAACTTTAAGAATTCTCTCTTGGGGCGCCTGGGTGGCTCAGATTGTTAAGCATCTGCCTTCGGCTCAGGTCATGATCCCAGGGTCCTGGGATCGAGCCCCATGTCTGGCTCCTGGCTCCTGCCTCCTGGCTCCTGCCTCCTGGCTCGGCGGGGAGCCTGCTTCTCCCTCGCCCTCTGCCTGCCTCTCCCCTGCTCATGGTCTCTCTCTCTGTATCTCTCTGTCTCAAATGAATAAGATCTTAAAAAAAAAAAAAAAAAAGAATTCTCTCTGTACTGTGGACATTATAACACATAAATAGTGTTACATCACTTATGCAACTATTGATAAAAATCTTGTAAATTTTTTACCAAGGTGATGGTTTTTGCCAATAACACAAGTAATAATATGAATTGGAATTTAAACCAATTTAATAGCAGGATACACAAACAGTATTACTTTTCTTGAGGTATAGTGATGCTTCTTAAATTATGAAAATGGAGTTTCCTTTCTACACTATAGGGATTCTGCTTGCAGCGGTAATGAAAGCTAAGAATTCTGACCAGAACCCTGTTCTCTTCTTATTAAGAGGTCTCTCTCTTATTAAGAGAGATTCTACTCTTGAACCAATTAGTACTATATGATAGCTTCTGTAGCATCAAACTGATTGCTGTTTTCTGCTGCTAACCATTGTTTAGGTACCAAAACTCTTCTGGGTGGTGAAAAACAACTCCAGTGGCCATCCACTGCTGAACATTTACCACGTGCCAGCCACTCTTCTACATGTTTTTTAAACATTATCTCATTTCATACTTGAGAAAGAGAAAAGCAGCCTCTAACATCCAGGAACTGGCTTAACACTGACACTCAGGAGTGGGCCTGGTGTTCACAGCTAGACCCTGGTGCTTTATGTTGGACACAAACAATCTCACAGAACAACAACATGAGACCAGGTCACAATGGTCTGAGACAAAACACATAATTTTGTTTAAGCACAGCCCAAAACAAGGTCATTGTGCAATTACAAAAATACCAAACATCCCCCTCTCTAGCTAATAAAAGTTATTTCTGCTATAGGTTCACATTAGTCTGCAATACTAGATATTTGTTAAGATACACAATCAAAGGGGTGCCTGGTTGGCTCAGGTGGAAGAGCATGTGACCCTTGATCTTGGGGGTCATGAGTTTGAGCCCCACATTGGGTGTAAATATTACTTAAAAAAAAAAAAAGATACACAATCATAGTTTTTCCTGCTAACTGATATCACCAGTCCTGAGCAGACCCCACCACTTCCATGAATCCTCCCTAAAATCACCTAACACAAACCAAATTCTCTAAGTTCTTTCTAACACCCTCTTACTGAGAAGCCCTAAAGACCCCAGGCTGTGTGATCTCCTACACTGCAAGTGAGCAATAAAATCAACTTGCTCAATTATAGTTATGCTCCTGGTAGTCTCTGGCAACCAGGCACTGGCAGGAATGGAAGACCCATCGAGATTCAATTGAAATTCTTGTTCTCTTGCACTGGGCACCCTGTTAACAGAGTGGACATCTAAAATCCCCTTTGAGGTACAATCTGTCCTTGGATGGGAGGTAAGTTCATTATGAATTGAGCTCAAATATTTCATATTAAAGTCCTTCAATGGTGGGTTTATCTTGTTTTCCTAGAAAATCTTTTGGGAATATTTTGGTTATCTACTCAGATTTGTCACTGTTTCTTGGTGGGATTGTTTTCTAGTCTAGAACTACACCTGCTCCTATAATAGGAATGTCTAGTGTGTTGACTCCTGTCTGTAAGAGGAATAGATTATAATGAGGATGGAGACAGGACCAATTAGTCCACTGAACTGGGCCTGGAGGCTGAGTTCAGAAGATCTCTGATTGGCAAAAACTTTTCTTTCTTTTTTTTTTTTTTTTTAAAGATTTTATTTATTTATTTGAGAGAGAGAATGAGAGACAGAGAGCAGGAGAGGGAGGAGGGTCAGAAGGAGAAGCAGACTCCCTGCTGAGCAGGGAGCCCGATGCGGGACTCGATCGCGGGACTCCAGGATCATGACCTGAGCCGAAGGCAGTCGCTTAACCAACTGAGCCACCCAGGCGCCCGGCAAAAACTTCAAAACTCTACGAGGTATGACAGATGAAACTTGAAGATTTACAGAAAGTGACAGAAGCCAGTCAGAAAAGACCACATATTGCATGATCCTACTTATATGAAATATTTAGAACAGGCAAATCTATAGAGAGTATATTTGTGTTTGCCTAGGGCTTGGGTGGGACTAGGAGGGATTCACTGCTAAAGGTACAGGGTCTCTTTGGGGTGAAGAAAATGTTATAACTTAGACTGTGGGGATGGCTGCACAACTTTGTGAATATACTAACAACCACTAAAGTATATACTTTAAATGGGTGAATTTTATATGTAAGTTGTATTTCAATGAAGATTTTTTTTTTTCAATGGAGATATTTAAAAAAAGAAAAACTTTATAAGGACTTTTTCAATTTTGTCTGTGTCCCCAAGAACTGCTTTGCTTACTTTCATATGCTCAGAATCAGGTATTGTCTGGTCCCTGATCAGTGACAACTGGCCTTTAGCCGAGCCCTGAAATAAAAAGTTACACAAGCATTATTCTTTTGGACCACTGCAGTTCTCATGAGTTGTCTCAATCTAAAACTGCCGCCTCTTCCAGGCCAAACATCTGCTTCCTTCATGTTTCCTCTCTGTAACACTAACTACTACACTTACCTCTAAACTGATTTCACCAATGACAATTTGGAACTGCAAGTGGCCATTTTGGGGAGAACTTCTGACATAAACAAGACTGTTCACTTGAGATGCATCAACACTGTGCCACGCTAGAGTGGGGATTTTAAGAGGCACTGCTGTGGATATTTCCAATGTGTGGCCTTGCTGTCTCCCACACAACCCTGGTAAGACATGGGTATGGACCAAACACTGAAGTGCACTTAAATACCTCCAAATAAGCAATCAGTTTGTTCTGGTTATTGTTTATTTTTAGGGTGGCTTGAGGCTTTCTCATGCTAAAGAGCTATGCTATAATGGTGGGGAAAAAATTACTAGATTTTGTTATTCCTGACTAGGGAAATCCCAACTTATTTTCCAGTAACAGGACCACACATTCACTGATATTATTGTTAAGAACTCCATAAATGTTCTATTTTACTGAGACTTTCCACTGTTCTTATCATCCACAAACTTCAAGAAAAATAAAGAGAACAAATATTATGTAGCCATAAAAAAAAAGAAAAAAGACATCTTGCCATTTGCAGCAACATGGATGGACTTTAAGGGCATTATGCTATGTGAAATCAGAGAAAGACAAATACTGTATGATCTCACTTATAGCTGGAATCCCAACAAATCAAGCTCAAAGATAACAGAGAAAAGAGAACAGAGGGGTGGCTGCCAGAGGCAGGGGGTTGGGAGGATGGGAGATACAGGTAAAGGTGGTCAAAAGGTACAAACTTCCAGTATAAAATAATTAAATCATGGGGACGTAATATACAGTATGGTGACTATAGTTAGTATCGTGCTGCATATCTGAATGTTGCTAAACGAGTATATCATATCTTAAAAGTTCTCATCACAAGAAAAAATTTCTTGTAATTATGTGTGGTAGCATATGTTAACTAAACTTACTGCTGTCATCACTTTGTAATACATGCAAATATCGAATCATTATATAATGTACGTTAATTACACCTGAATAATAATGATGATAATAATAATAATAAAACATCACTGGTTTAAATTAAGACAGACCTAAGAGACCAAAAAAAGGGACAAAAGACTACAAATGGAATGTTAAAAAAACAGAAAATAGAATACCACATTTATTATGATTTTTTATATTCAAAAAAACAAAACAGGATAACAAATGCAATTCCTTTTTTTTTTTTTTTAAAGATTTTGTTTATTTGTTAGAGAGAGGGAGCACAAGCAGGGGGAGCAGCAGGCAGACGGAGAGGGAGAAGCAGGCTCCCCGCTAAGCAAGGAGCCCAATGAGGGGCTCAATCCCAGGACCCTGGGATAATGACTCTAGTGGAAGGCAGAAACTTAACTGAGCTACCCAGGCACCCCAACAAATGGAATTCTAAAACTATAGTCATCAAAGCACTTAAAAACCCTCAAACTTCCACAGCCCCAAGTACTGCCAAGAGCCTTGATGGGAATAAGATAAATGCTCTTTAGGACTCACAAGCTAACTCCTTATGAGTTAATAATAGGCTGCCTTTTACAAGTGGGAATTTTAGTTTAAATCTTAGGTTCTAACTTTTTACCAGCTGATATGACTGAATACAAGAGAGTTGCAGCTTTATCACAAACAGGTATGAGCTGCATTTTGAAAACATTCACCAAAGAAGCTTCTGAATGATTTAAAATCTCGAGTTTTGGTCCTCTGGAAAAGATGTCACCAGAGAAAACTTGTCATTGACTATCACTTAGAAGGGAATTGATCAGGTACTAACAACTGATTTAGCAGTAAAATTTCAAGGTACTGTTCACTAGATTCATGTTTCCCAACTTAGAGGACATAACAACATATCTTTTTGAGGGATCCTTCAAAAGATACTGACTTTAAAAGTAGACAGCTCCTTCCCAAGATGACAAAATCATATTAGTTTCCTGATTCTTCAGTAGTCTTTTCTATCTTTACTACTAAATCTACTATCACTACTAATCTTGTCTAATGCAACTAATGTGATCTCTCATCTACATCCCATTGTTTTCAACTCCCTAAGATCTCCTTTTGTCACTTAAGGAAAAACAAAACTCTTGTAGGTTTTCTCCAGACCATAATGACTACTTTGAATTTAACAGATCACTGAATCTATTATCCTCTATCTGATCTAGCTGACAAAAATTTAATAACTATTCCTTTAAACATATCAGAAGGTAGCTTCCCTTTTAATGGCCCCTTGTATCATATTATATTTCACCTCTGAGCCTTGAGAAAAAATGTTCCTTGATCTGACATCATGGAAATGCTTCTGCTGAAGTCGTTATAACCCTATCATCAAGGCCTATTCAATCAGAAAGACATTAATACTGGGGCTATCCTGATTATGACAGTCCCAGAGCTTGTTCTCTTCAGAGACACTTCAGTCTGGTTTGCAGAACCTGTTTTAACTGATTGACAGTTTCCTCAAGGAATCTGTCCATTTTAAGGGACATAAAACCGACTCACTCCTGTCATAATGAATAATACTTATATTCCCCAAACCCCACCACTAGGATACTGCTTCTTGTGATCACAGAGTTTACAGGTGCCTGCTGCACACTAATTTACCCTGTGTATTTGTGGTAACTGTCAGGGATTTTCAGACATTAAAACTACTACCCCAAATTGTACAACTACTATGTTCCTGGT
Source organism: Neomonachus schauinslandi (assembly GCF_002201575.2). Lineage (NCBI taxonomy): Eukaryota > Metazoa > Chordata > Mammalia > Carnivora > Phocidae > Neomonachus > Neomonachus schauinslandi. The sequence continues at coordinate 85,565,288 of NC_058413.1, read as the reverse complement.
GGTCTTTTGCTGGAGGGCACTGACATACTTAATGGATAGGTATTACTACCCTTACTTTATAGTTATGGGAACTCATTGAGGTTAAATGACTTTCTCAAAGTCTCACATCTATTACGTGGCAGAAACCGGTAGCAGATTCTAGATCTGACTCCAACCCCTGAACTTTTATTTTATTTATTTATTTATTTTTTTAAAGTTTTTTTTTTTTTTTTAAGATTTTATTTATTTATTCATGAGAGACAGAGAGAGAGAAGCAGAGGGAGAAGCAGGCTCCCCGCTGAGCAGGGAGCCTGATGCGGGACTCGATCCCAGGACCCTGGGATCATGACCTGAGCCGAAGGCAGACGCTTAACCGTCTGAGCCACCCAGGCGCCCCCAACCCCTGAACTTTTAATCATTAGTTATACCTTCTCCATATGATCAATGTTGTAATTCCACCATTATTCTAGCTGCCCACCTCAACAAATTATCTATTCACTACTGTTACTGAGAAAACTGTCAAATTATCTCTTAATATAACTGACCCCTGTAACAATTGCTTTACTTTTGATGGCAGATTTTAAAGTTTAGAAAAAACTGAATTCCTTTAACATAGTAAACTGTGGATTATCTAGAACTTTTTATTTTGTCTTTAGTGCCTAAAGATAATTGAATACTTCAAGACAAATAATAAAGCCATATCATGAAGTCTTTCTCACTTACAGTATTTTTTCTTAAAACTATACCAGATATTGATGACCATCTTTTTGAGTACCAAGACCCAACCGAAACTTAGCAGACCTTCTCTTTTAAATTTGCTGTATTTATTGCTTCTATTTGCCCTAAACTGGGGATGTCAGATTTTACAACCCACTGCTGGGCCAACTGGCAACAAAAGGAACTTAAAAGAACAGGTAAACTCCTATCTGAATTAACTTCATGGATAATCAAATTATTATTTTAGAATTTTGTAATAATGGGCGCCTGGGTAGCTCAGTTGGTAAGCGTCTGCCTTCAGCTCAGGTCACGATCTCAGAGTCCTGGGATGGAGCCCCACTTTGGGCTCCCTGCTCAGTGGGGAGTCTGACTCTCCCTCTCCTCCCCAGTCGTGCTCTCTCTCTCTCTCTCACTCAAATAAATAAAATCTTAAAAAAAATTTTTTTTGTAATAATGAATGTGTTAAATATTATATTCTCAGTCCCTAGGAAAGACAAACTACCTTTTAGAGATCTTCTTTAATAAATTAGTGTAAAATTAAGTACTCTTCTGAAGTATTCTTATGGAATACAGAAAAAAGGTACCATACATATTTTTCCTTTCTCCTGCCCACATTTTTTGACTGCTTACTATACTCCAGGAATTGAACTTTATTGTAAAGCTTTGTTTTATTGTATAGATTTGGAGCTAAGATAGGTTAATTGACAGTGATTAGTATACTTACTATGAAGGCAAGGAAAACAACTTCTTTGGATTATTTGATTATATGATATTCAGATCATAGTTATTCACAGGTCAGCTTTATAATAGAATCTACATATTTGATGGTATCTATTGGAAATAAATCATACTTATATAACTGATAGGTTTATTCTATTTAAGTTCCTAACTTCTCTATTTAATCATGTTAGTAAGATAGAAAGGCAAAATCTCAACTGATTAGATATACCTGAGAGTGGTAAAATCAGACTATTTCACATGCCTAGTTAGCAAGATAATGAGTTAGATTAATATTTGGTTTCTAAGTTCTCAGATAAAATGATTAAAATAGCAATATTCATTAAAGAGTTCATTATTCAGAAGGTGTTTTGAGGATTAAAGATTAGTAATTTAACAAAAACTTGGTCATATGAACAAATAGCTAATATTAAATATATTATTGAATGTGTGGTCACTGGAATTCTTCAAAAGTATCCTGACCCATGTCCATCGATAGATGAATGTTGTTAAAGATGTGGTATGTACACACACACACACACACACACACAGGAATACTGCTCAGCCATAAAAAAGAATGAAATCTTGCCATCTGCAATAACATGGATGGATCTAGAAGGTATAATGCTATGTGAAATAAGTCAGTCAGAGAAAGACAAATACCATATGATTTCACTCATATGTGGAATTTAAGAAACAAATAAAGAAAAAAGACAAAAATCAAAAAACGGACTCAAATATAGAGAACTGATGGTTACACAGAGGAGATGACTGAAATAGGTGAGGGGGATTAAGAGCACACTTATCATGATGAGCACTGAGTAATGTACAGAATTGTTGCATCATTATATTGTACACCTGTAACTAATAGAACACTGTATGTTAATTATACTGGAATTAAAATTTAAACCAAAAAAAAAAAAAGAAAAAAAAATCTTGACCCAAAGACTTATATATGATCTTTAGTTGGTGCTGTGGGTAGAACTGTGTCTCCCAAAAAGCTATATTCAAGTCCTAACCCTTGATACGTAGAAATGTGACTCTATTTGGAAATACTGTCTTTGCAGATGTAATCAAGTTAGATGAGGTCATCCTGAGTAGGGCGGGCCCTGATCCAAGGACTAGTGTCCTTATAAGATAAGGGAGATTTGGAGCCAGAAACACAGGACAGCCACATGAAGATGGAGGTAGAAACCAGAGGGATGCAACTACAAGTTGAGGAAGAGCAAGGAGTACTAGTAACTGCCAGAAGCCAGGAAGAGGCAAGAAAGAACCCTTTTCTACAACCTTCTAAGGGAGCATGGCCCTGCCAACACCTTGATTTCAGACTTCTAACCTTCTGAAAGATGAGAGAATAAACTATTGTTTTGTATCATCCAGTTCGCAGTACACTTTGTAGTGACAACACTGAGAAACTCATACAGTGGGTCAAAATTCAAGAAATCAACAAAGTTAAAAGTTAATATGGCATTCCTGGTTCTCCAATCTTTTGGAGAACTCCTCCTTAGTATTCTTTATCGGCACTTCTTCTCTCCCTGAATATAGATATTTCTCAAGGATCAGTCCTTTGGTTTTAGCTTATATATTTTCCTGTTGAGATTCAATCTGTCACTGCTAAAAGAAAAGCCCTAAACTGGTAATCTTTAGTCTTGATTTCACCAATCTTGCTTTTTCAACTGCTTTGTAGCATGACATTACTTGGTCATCACCCAAGCATAATTCACACAGACTTGACCTTATTGACTTACTCTTAAAACTAGGTTCCCATCTTCTTCCACTGATTTTCATATTTATAGTAACTGAATTTAACAGACTCCTATCCGTTATATAATTACCATTATTTTTTGTACCATTAAGAAAAAGTAACTGTAAAAGATTAATTGTAAGACTATCTCTATTTAGATAATATGAAAAATTATGACTTAGAATCAGTGAATAAGATGTTATCACTATTTTTCTAGTCATCTAAAGTTCTCCAACCCCTCCCATTCCCTCCATTCACATATTCAATATCATTAGGTAGTAATGATTCTTCCTTTATGAAGTCTTTTATATTTCTTTATAGTTTTACTCTAAGCATCTTCATTCACACAAAAACAACTCTCCTGTAACTAGTTTCTGTGTCTCTGCCCAGCCAAACTCCCCTGAATACTAATACCAAATTAATTTTCCTAAGTATCTATAAGTGTCTTATTTTTATTCCCTTTAAGGTAGACTCCTTATTACCACGAGGATAACATTCAAGCTTATGTGGCCTAGCTGTGGCAGACACTGCTAGTTGCACATAGTATCCATGCTCCTCCAATTCTGTTTGAGGCAGCTATATATCCAACTAATATACATATCTTCTCAGATTCCCTTACAGCTAGGAAAGACCACATGACATAATCTGGCAGCTTTTTAAAGGATTTCTGGGAACATTTGTGCTTTCTTGATAGAAGCACTGCCCCTTGCTAGAATATGAGGCTAAAGGTGAAGCAAGCATCTTGTAACTAAGAAGCATATCAATGAAACTGACAAACTAAGGATGGTGGATTATAAATGTACAAGGGACATAGGCCAGACTGATTACACTAAAGCCACCATACCAGTCTTGGACTTCATACTTCTGAACATTTTATGTGATAAAAATAAAACCCTGTTTGGTCTAAGCCACTTTGATGGGATCTGTTATATGTAGTTAAATGCAATCCTAAGTGAAACTAGTGTTTAAGATTCTTCATGATATGCTCTCAACTGCTAATTTTGTCTTCTCTCTCATTATTTCCAATACTTGCAGGCTTCCATGGTTTATTCACATCATTTTAAACTGAATTTGCCGCTTCCCAAACATGCAATGGTTTTCCACTTCTCTGGGCTTTTATTCATTTTCAAAGAAAAGTCATTCCCTCTCCTGGGCAAACTCATACTTACTAAAATCCAGTTCAAATATATAGTGCTAACTTACTCTTTCCTTTGTGACCACCCTTAACACTTTGTTCATATCTCTAGCCTAGTACTAATCACTGATTTACACCTCTGCTTCCTCAATTAGACTATTAAACCCTCAGATGCAGGGACTATGTCTTTTTCATCATATATCCCCAATGTTTGGCACAGCGTAAGTTTTCAGTAAATATTTTGACGAAGAATAAAACACTAACCGGATTTTTAAAAACTGGTATATTCTGCATTGAAAATAATTCACAATTCATATATAACATAATCTGTCTCTGACCCGTCAGAAATTGTTTAGCTATTTTCTTTCTCAATGCATAACTTGTAAAAAAAAAAAAAAAAAAAAAAAAAGTACTAATAGTATCTAAAAAAAATCCAGTTACTGTGTTTTATTCTTTTTCATGATTCCTATAGGATCCAGCACACAACTTTTATCTAAAAGGTACTTAAAAATGCTCAAATTGAAAAAAAAAATGCTCAAGTTGACTTTACAATATCATGAAAAACAGAGAAGACATTATACCTATGGAGGAAGACTGTGGACTAATCAGAAGGTCTTCTTGGACTTGTTCACTTCCTGGCACTGTCTGCTGATCACTCAGTGAACTCTGAGATGCACTGACAGGCTGAGACACTTCCTCATGGACCTCCTCATCACTTAACCTTTCTACTTTGACCCGGACATCTTCTTCAGTACCCAGAGGCAAGGTAGTTTTTGTGCTCTCACAAGTCACATACTCAGTCATTCTTCTCCCTGTCTCAGATGGGCCAGGTAATTCTAAAGTCCGGTTATTTTCTGCCTGCTTAACCTTATCAGGCTGAATCCTTCGATCAATTCCAAAAGGAAAAGTCCAGGGAAAAGCTAAAGAAGAATCAACTGGTTGATTTCTATTTTCTGAGTAGGAAGCTGAAGAATTCAACACTTGGGGAGAACTTGTTTGCGTGCTACACTTTACAGGACTTTCAGGAGACATAACAATGTAGCTTTTGCGCTTTCTCCGGGACTCTCGGCAGACAGGAATGGTTCTTTCTACCACACTGCACTCTGAAGACACAGGCGAAATACTTCCATCTCGAGAAGTAAAATTGCAGTTAGAGTTATTTTCCTGTCCAGCATCTAGACCCTTTTCTGGTTGGCTGTTGGGTGTATTCCATAAAATGCTTGATTTCATGAACTCTGAGCAGGTGCTAGCAACACTAAACATTTGCATATAGCTGGCTGCAGCTAGAACATCAATGATATTTTCTGTGTTAATTGACAGAGTGGCTGTGTAAGCATATTCTAAAAGGGGTATAAAGCCAGTCACTGTAACATGATGCAAATCCAACACATTCTTGTTCTCATCCTCTGCTTGGCCTACAAGTTTGGTGCGAAAGAAATCACTGCAAGCTGCTAGTACCACCTTATGTGCCCGGAAGATTTTGTCCTGGACACGAATTGTGATATCACAAAAATGTCCATCATTCCGCAGCATATTAAGCTTTCCAAGCATTTCCTGGCTGTGGGAAGAGGAGCTATGAGTAAATGTTTTCACACCCATCTTTTCCTTCCTCTTCTACAGATGCTCTTCAAGGATGCAAATGAATCAGAAATGTCCTAAAAAACACATAAAATAAGCATTAATTGACGGTGTAGTGGTTGAAATAGAAGGTGATTTACATTATTTTCATGTGGCCACTGTGCTAAATAAAAAAAGCTGAAGGATGGTAGAGAGAAAGTTCAAGGTAGGGAATATATTAAAATACATTCTCCTTACCATCCCCCCAAACTCTCCAATCAGTGGAGTCTGTAAGCTAACGTTTTAATGAGCTGGATAGTTTTAAATAATAAGTTTGTATATAAGACAATTATATAGATTTACAATTATAGAGTGCTCTCTATGTGCCAAACACTGTTCTAAATGCTTCACAATTGATATTTTAGTTGACTGTCCTATCTATCAATGAGGACATTATTACTCCTGTTTAACAGAAAAGGGCTATTTTGCTAAATCAGAAAGTTCTTTTTTTTTTTTAAAGATTTTATTTATTTATTTGACAGAGAGAGACACAGTGAGAGAGGGAACACAAGCAGGGGGAGTGGGAGAGGGAGAAGCAGGCTCCCCGCAGAGCAGGGAGCCCGATGAGGGACTCGATCCCAGGACCCTGGGATCATGACCTGAGCCGAAGGCAGTCGCTTAACCAACTGAGCCACCCAGGCGCCCAAGTCAGAAAGTTCTTAAGTGGCAGACCAAAGGTTCATATCCAGACAGGCTGGCTCTACAGCTTCCCTCTTAACCTTAACGCTATATACTGCCTCTTTTAGGATATAAAGTGATTAAATATAGGGGGTTAAGACTTTAAGTTTTAGAATGTGATAGGCCTGGATTCCTTCCTCAACAATTCCTCCATGGTTGTTACCTGTAACAACCTGTTACCTGTAAATGAAACAATATATATAGTAATGCTTAGCACAGTACTTGGCGCTCTGTGAATGCTCAACAAATGAAAGCAGTTATTTTTATTGTTTATGTTCCTCATACAATGAAACAAACTTTCTGGAAATAAATTTATTAAAAAAATGGCTAGTAATCAATTAACTGATTGGATTTTCCCTTAAAAAAGAAGTTAGTTTGCCTTTATCAGATTTCACATTTACTAAAAATACAAAAAACTGACATTCTCAAATAGTTTTAATTTAGCACATCTAATAATGCTTCAGTTTTTATTTTATTTTTTTTAAAGATTTTATTTATTTATTTGAGAGAGAGAGAATGAGAGACAGAGAGCACGAGAGGGCAGAGGGGAAAGCAGACCCCCCGCTGAGCAGGGAGCCCGATGTGGGACTCGATCCCGGGACTCCAGGATCATGACCTGAGCCGAAGGCAGTCGCTTAACCAACTGAGCCACCCAGGCGCCCAATGCTTCAGTTTTTATAGTACTTTTCCCCTAACCTCTTTTTTACACCCTCTATGTGAAGTCAGGGAGGCCTCTTGATAAAGACAAGAAAGCTAATGCTCAGAAAAGTTACCTGACTAACAAATGACAAAGCTACAGTCTGGGTCTTTTGACTCTTAGATCACAGTACTCTTCCAGTGTAAAAAAAAAATACAACTATGTACATTAATTATTTTATCTGTTATAAATAACTTTCTTATTGTTAGTACTGAAATAAGTGTAAAACAAAGCCACTTTGGAAATTATCTCTAGATAAAAAAGATTTCAAATACTTCAAAAATACAGTCATCAATTTTAAAAGATGCTAAAGATGATGAATCTTTAATGGAACTGGAAAAATGTTTGGTTCTGAGTATTAAAATGAATGCACAATTACTGATATATAGTGGACACTCAGTAGTACATATTACTATATATTTGGTGAAAAATATGATGAAAGAGTATTTGTATCCACATCACAGACACAGAGCAAGAGAACATGAGGTCTTTTAAAAAATTTTTTTATTGTTATGTTAATCACCATACATTACATCATTAGTTTTAGATGTAGTGTTCCATGATTCATTGTTTGTGCATAACACCCAGTGCTCCATGCAGAACGTGCCCTCTTTAATACCCATCACCAGGCTAACCCATCCTCCCACCCCCCTCCCCTCTAGAACCCTCAGTTTGTTTTTCAGAGTCCATCGTCTCTCATGGTTCGTCTACCCCTCCAATTTCCCCCGCTTCATTCTTCCCCTCCTGCTATCTTCTTCTTTTTTTTTTTTTTTCTTAACATACATTGCATTATTTGTTTCAGAGGTACAGATCTGAGATTCAACAGTCTTGCACAATTCACAGCACTTACCAGAGCACATACCCTCCCCAGTGTCTATCACCCAGTCACCCCATCCCTCCCACCCCACCCCCACTCCAGCAACCCTCAGTTTGTTTCCTGAGATTAAGAATTCCTCATATCAGTGAGGCCATATGATGCATGTCTTTCTCTGTTTGACTTATTTCGCTCAGCATAATACCCTCCAGTTCCATCCACGTCGTAGCAAATGGCAAGATCTCATTCCTTTTGATGGCTGCATAATATTCCACGAGAACATGAGGTCTTAACCTGAGATTCGTGGATTCCCTAAGGGAGCCACGATCCTTCTGAAACTGTATACAGAATAATGTCTGCATGTATGTACAACAGCTTTCATCATATTCAAGGGAATCATTGGTAGGAGTATGGGTATTTATTCTTTTTTTTTTTTTTTGCACATTAAGCAAATTTTTTCTTTAAAAAAACCCCAGCATACTGCTACAAAACTGGGGTTTCAGGTCCTCTTGGTTCAAACTCTAAAGTCATACACAGTAGGTCTACTTTTTCTTTTCCCTTAAAAAAGCCTTCAAAAACTGAAGATGGCAATCATATGCCACTCTTTCCTATGGTTTCTCTTCTTAAAACTAAACATCCCTAATCCCTTTAAGTGCTCCTTAAAATTTGATTAACATCCTTGTTCTCAACCATCTCCACTTTTCAATGTTCCTTTAATAATGGTCCCCAGAACTGCATGCAAATATGGTAGGTATGGTAGGATTATAACTGAGCATAACTTTACTATTTTTACCTCCCTTGTTTTGGGCACAAATATTAGTAAGACTGAATCAGGTATTCTAACAGTCAAATTATAACGGATTTTGCTCAATAGTGGATTCACCAAATGTGAGACACTTTATTATGTGAAGGGAGGAGCTTAAGTACAAATAAAACATTATCCTCGACCTCACTGAGCTTACAGTCCTTATGAAAGACATGTTCCTAACTGAGACTACGAAGGTATGCAGCCGTGCTATGTGAAAGCAATGAATGAAGTAATTAATTCTGAATGTACAAGGGAGAATAGGCATCACAGAGGATAGGGCCTAATGAAAGTAGAATTCTGCCGGGTGATAAAGCAGAAAGGAGTTCCACGCTATCATGGGATCACACATGATCTCAGTGAGTGTTCACCATCCTGATGTGCTTCCCTGTGCAATGTATGTACTGACAAATTGTTAATGGGCACGGTACAACATTCTAAATGTGAGCATGCACCTGAAACTAATATAACGTTGTATGCTAAGTATACTGGAATTAAACTAAAAAATTTAAAAAAAAATTAAAGGGCGCCTAGGTGTCTCAGTCGGTTAAGCGTCTGCCTTTGGCTCAGGTCATGATCCTGGAGGCCTGGGATAGAGACCTGTGTCGGGCTCCCCACTCAGTGGGGAATCTGCTTCTCCCCTTCCCTCTGCCCTCCCCCATCTTCCCCCTCCGCCCGCTCGTGCTCACTCTCTCTAGTGCTTTCTTTCAAAATAAATAAAATCTTTAAAAAAAAAAAAAGGGTAAAAGAAAATGTGAGCATGCAGAGGGTGGTGTCAGTTTAAACATTAAACAATCCATTAGATAAACATCCCTTTGAACGTACTATGCAGATAAATGTGTATGTAAAGGGGAAAAAAGAAAAAAAAAAACCTGAAGATTTCTAGCTGAATAAGGTCACTGAATATTCTAATATGGGAAGACAAAATGATCAACCTGGGATAACACAACAGAAAGGATAAAAAGCATAAAGTCCTGTGCCAAGACAGCCAGGTAAGGCCACTGAAATCATTATCTTGATTGTTATCAGAGATGAGTTCAAATATAAATCTACTTCATATACCCTTCCCAAAGACAAGTAATCACAATACACTAGGCAGCTAAAATTGGTCTAAGCAAAACCACTGTTTAATGTGTTTGCTGATTCTCTCATAGGAATGAGATGAAAAGGAGGAAATGTTCTGGCAAATAAATGAAGAAGGAGTATCAGAAGTACAAGATAACCATCATTTAAAAGTATTAGTATGAACTCATAAGGACCTAATGAAATCTTATTCAGTAAGTATGAGTAGCCACTGGGGAGTAGTACAGTCTTATCTACATTTTAAAAAGGTTATTCCGATGGCAATATAGAGGGTAGATTTGAGGGTGGCTATTACAACAGTATGAGTATATGATAAAATAAAATCAAACTAAGTGGCACTGAGGATAGAGAAAATACATTTAAGAAATATTTAGGAGGTAAAATCACCTTCTATCAGGGATGGGGTCAGGGAGTAGCTAGGAGAGAAGAATCTGACCCGAGGTTTCTAACGTGGGTGACTGAGTGGATGGTGTTTTCACCAAATAAAGAGAATGAAAGAGGAAGAAGGATTTTGGTAGGGGTTAATGATGAAGAGAAAGAATATTTTGGTTTTAGGCATACTAAATTAGAAAAACTAAAGAGGAGTGTTTGTGTAAATTTATATATGAAGTTGCCCATTTTTTTAAAAAAAGAATTTATTTATTTCTTTGACAGAGAGAGAGTGAGCACAAGCAGGAGGGGCAGCAGGCAGAGGGAGAAGCAGGCTCCCCACCGAGAGGGGAGCCCGATACGGGGCTCGATCCCAGGATCCTGGGATCAGGACCTGAGCCGAAGGCAGACACCTAACGACTGAGCCACTCAGGTGCCCCTGAAGTTGCCCATTTGGATGTGGAGTTCAGGGAAGAGGTTAGGGGTAGATCTAAATACTGGATCTTACATAAGTCACTGATAAATCTCATTCTGTTGATTTTGTTAGAACTAAAGACAACTAAAGAATGTATAGGGAAGAATGTGAAGGCAAGTTGTGAGAAGCTCAGAGCAGGCAGAGCAAAAAAGATTCAGTGAAAACACTTTTTGGCATCTAATTTATTATTATTATTTTTAAAATCTTTTGTTTTCCCTTGCTTTCTTTCTAAGATTTTATTTATTTGAAGATTTTTTTTTTTTTTAATTTGACAGAGAGAGAGAGACAGCGAGAGAGGGAACACAAGCAGGGGGGAGTGGGAGAGGGAGAAGCAGGCTTCCCACGGAGCAGGGAGCCCAATGCGGGGCTGGATCCCAGGATCTGGGGTCATGACCTGAGCCAAAGGCAGACACTTAATGACTGAGCCACCTAGGTGCCCCTATTTATTTATTTGAGAGAGAGACAGAGATAGTGAGAGGGGAAGAGAGGGGGAAGCAGGCTCCCCACTGAGCAGAGAGCCCAACGTGGGGCTCGATCCCAGGAGCCTGGGATCATGACCTGAGCCAAAGGCAGATGCCCAACCGACTGAACCACCCAGGTGCCCCTAATTTATCTTTTGATCCTGTCCAGTATCTAGCATGATAGACACAAAAAAGGTTGTGAAATATGTGAATGGATAAATACATCATAAAATTTCTATCTGGTTTGGTGCCTATACATATATATAAAGTGCTTATATATATTCATTATCAGGGATTAAAGGTAAAGAAAAAGTTACAATTTGAATTTACAGTCTTAAATTTGAATTAAAAGTATGAACTCATAATGTAATTAATCTACAGCAATGAATATCCCTAACACCCAGACTGGCTTCCAAATTCCATTTCCCACTAAAAGGAACCATGGCTCCTTAGAAAAATGGCTGACTGCATTTCTGGGACAGTAAATGTCCACCTGGAACACCTTACCAGATAGCAAAGAAGCTATCAAAGATTATTAGGAGTGTGTCAAAACTCAAGTCAATTTGAAGAGGTTCCCAGTGGCCAAAAATGGAATGATAAATTGAAAACATGTGAAATATGTTTAAATTCATGGGCTCATCTGACACTGTAAACAAAAACAAAGCTAATTTGTCACCTTTAAAAGATGCTATTGAAACAAATAATTATCTTGAAAACTGGTTTTAAAAAACAGGAAAGAATAAGGCATTTATCCTGGCTTTTCAATACAAATGGTATTTTTGGGTAATCAAACAGAATATGAAGGAAGTTTTCTCTTTATAGAAATGTTCTGGCTAATAAATGAAGGAGTATCAGAAGTACAAGATAACCATCATTTTGCAGCCCTCATCCCTAAATGAAGAGGTATTGATCACCAATGGTTTATAACGTGACAAAAAGAAGGGCAGTAAGACATTGCAAAAAAGACTAAATGAAATTCTAGATCCTATCAATTCACAGGAGATACAGAGCTGACAGGAACATGTTAAGTTACACCACTGCAATGCAAACAGCAAAATCTAGACTATGAGAAACTCTATAGGACAAAACACTTGTTTTTTTAAACTAATAAACAGCAAGGGGAAAAAAGAGATAAAGGAGGAACTAAAATAAGGAACTTGTAGATTAAAAGATTTTATGAATCAATCACCCTGTGCAGAGGAGTTATCTTATTTGAAACAAATTAACACAAAAATAAATTTATGAGATAATTGGAAATTTGTTTTTACTGATATCAAGAAATTATTTAATATGTAATATGACTATATATTTTATAAAACAGCTTCAGATATAATTCACATCCCATATAAATCTCCCCTTCCCATAGAAATCACCATTTTAAAAGTGTATAATTTGAAGATTTTTTTAGTATTCTGACATTTTGATTCTAGCCATCCTAGTGGGTGTGAAGTGGTATTTCATTAGCATTTCCCGGATAACTAATGATGTCAGACATCTTTTCATGTGCTTACTGGTTACTTGTATAACCCTTGGAGACATGTCTATACGGATGCTCTGTCCATTTTTTATCTGGCTTATATGTCATCTTCTTATTGAACTGTAAATGCTCTTACAAGTTGCTTATCAGATATAATGGTTTACAACATTTTCTTCCATTCTGTGGGTTGTCATTTCACTTTCATAGTGTCCTTTGAAGCACAAAAGTTTTTAATTTTGATGAAGTATAACCTATCTATTTTTTCCTTTTGTTGCCGTATTTGAGAATCTTTTGCCAAATTCAACATCATGAGTATTTACCCCTATGTTTTCTTCTATGGGTTTTTTTTTTTTAATATTTTATTTATTCTTAGAGACAGAGTGTGTGTGCATGTGAGTAGGGGGAGGGGCAGAGGATGAGGACGAGAGAGAGAATCTGGAGGAGACTCCACACTGAGTGTGGAGCCTGGAATGGGCTTGATCCCATGACCCTCAGATTATGACCCCAACTGAAATCGAATCGGATCCTTACCTGACTGAGCTACCCAGGCACCCCTCTTCTACAGGTTTTACAGTTTTAGTGCTTACAATTAGGTCTTTGATTTTTAGTTATTATTTTATATATGGTGTGAAGTTAACCTCATTCTTTTGTATGTGGCTCTCTAGTTGTCGCAGCACAGTTTCTTGAAAATATTCTTCCCCATTGATTGATCTTGGCACCCTTGTTGAAAATCAGTTAAGCACAGATGTATGGGTTTACATCTGGATTCTCAATTCTATTCCATTGTTCTACATGTCTACCCTTACGATAGTACAATGCCTTGGTCACTGCTGCTTTGTAGTTAGTTTGAAATCAGGAAGGGTGAGTCCTCTGAATTTGTTTTTTTTCAGTATTGCTTTGCTTATTCTGGGTTCCTTACAACTATAAAATATGAATTTTAGAATCAGGTTGTCAATCCCTACAAAAAGTCAGCTGGGATTTGATAGGGATTATGCTCGATTTGCAGATCAGTTTGGGGGTACTGTCATCTTTACAACATTGAGTTTCCAATCCATGAATTTGGGGTATTTTTCTATTTATTTAGACCATCTTTAATTTCTTTTGTAGTGTTAAGTTTTACACTTCCTTTTTTTTTTTTTTTTAAGATTTTATTATTTGAGAGAGAGAATGAGATAGAGAGAGACAGCATGAGAGGGGGTAGGGTCAGAGGGAGAAGCAGACTCCCTGCTGAGCAGGGAGTCCGATGCGAGACTTGATCCCGGGACTCCAGGATCATGACCGGAGCCGAAGGCAGTCGCTCAACCAACTGAGCCACCCAGGCGCCCCTACACTTCCTTTGTTAAATTTCTAAGTATTTATTCTTTTTGATGCTACTGTGAATGGAACTGTATTCTTAATTTCATTTTTGATGGTTCATTGTTCATAGTATTTATAATTTTTATTTTTTTTAAAAAAGATTTTATTTATTTCAGAGAGAGCAAGAGAGAGAGCATGAGCGGGGTGAGGGGCAGAGGGAGAAACAGACTCCCCGCTGAGCAAGGAGCCTGAAGTGGGGCTTGATCCCAGGACTCCAGGATCATGACCTGAGCCAAAGGCAACGCTTGCTTAACCGACTGAGCTACCTAGGCACCCCTATAGTATTTACAATTTTTATTATTTCCTTTCTTCTCTTTGTTTTAGGTTTAGTTTGCTCTTCTTTCTCCAATGTCTTCAGGTAGAAGGTTGGTTATTAACTAGAGATCTTCCTTCTTTTTTTTAAGATTTATTTAATTTAGGAGAGATGGGGGAGGGGCAAAGGGAGAAGAGAGTCTTAAGCAGACTCCACACTGAGTGCAGAGCCTAATGTGGGGCTTGATCCCATGCCCCTGAGATCACGACCTGAGTTGAAACCAAGAGTCTGATGCTTAACCAACTGTGCCATTCAGGCACCCCTCCTTCTTTCTTAATATAGGTATTTATAGTTATACATTTCCATCTAAGCACTGCTATTGCTGTATATAAGTTTTGGTATGTTGTATCTTCATTTTCATTTATCTCAGAATGTTTTCTGATTTCCTGTTTGATTTCTTCTGTGGCTCATTGGTTATTTAGGAGTGTACTGTTTTATTTTCACATATTTTTGAGTTTCCTAAACTTTTCCCTGCTATTACTGATGTCTAATATCATGCTTTTATGTTCTCAGAGCATACTTTGTATTATTTCAACTTTTTAAAATTTATTGGTGGGGCGCCTGGGTGGCTCAGTCGTTAAGCGTCTGCCTTGGGCTCAGGTCCTGATCCCAGGGTCCTGGGATCGGGCCCTGCATCGGGCTCCCTGCTCCGTGGGAAGCCTGCTTCTCCCTCTCCCACTCCCCCTGCTTGTGTTCCCTCTCTTGCTGTCTCTCTGTCAAATAAATAAATAAAATCTTAAAAAAAAAAATTTATTGGTAGGGGCGCCTGGGTGGTGTAGTCAGTCAAGTGTCCAACTCTTGATTTCAGCTCAGGTCATGATCTCAGGGTTGTGAGATGGGGCCCTGTGTCGGTCTCCTACCTCAGCACAGAGTCTGCTTGAGATTCTCTCTCTCTG
This sequence comes from Neomonachus schauinslandi, assembly GCF_002201575.2. Lineage (NCBI taxonomy): Eukaryota > Metazoa > Chordata > Mammalia > Carnivora > Phocidae > Neomonachus > Neomonachus schauinslandi. Next base: position 85,549,955 of record NC_058413.1, on the reverse strand, counting down.
TCTCCCCCTCTGCCCCTCCCACTTGTGCTTTCTCTTTCTCTCAAATCTTTTTTTTTTTATTCTTATGTTAATCCCCATACATTACATCATTAGTTTTAGATGAAGTGTTCCATGATTCATTGTTTGTGCATAACACCCAGTGCTCCATGCAGAATGTGCCCTCCTCAATACCCACCACCAGGCTAACCCATCCTCCCACCCCCCTCCCCTCTAGAACCCTGTTTGTTTTTCAGAGTCCATCGTCTCTCATGGTTCGTCTACCCCTCCGATTTCCCCCGCTTCATTCTTCCCCTCCCGCTACCTTCTTCTTCTTTTTTTTTTTTCTTAACATATATTGCATTATTTGTTTCAGAGGTACAGATCTGAGATTCAACAGTCTTGCACAATTCACAGCGCTTACCAGAGCACATACCCTCCCCAGTGTCTATCACCCAGTCACCCCATCCTTCCCACCCCACCCCCCACTCCAGCAACCCTCAGTTTGTTTCCTGAGATTAAGAATTCCTCATATCAGTGAGATCATATGATACATGTCTTTCTCTGTTTGACTTATTTCACTCAACATAATACCCTCCAGCTCCATCCACGTCGTTGCAAATGACAAGATCTCATTCCTTTTGATGGCTGCATAATATTCCATTGTATATATATACCACATCTTCTTTATCCATTCATCTGTCGATGGACATCTTGGCTCTTTCCACAGTTTGGCTATTGTGGACATTGCTGCTATAAACATTGGGGTGCACGTACCCCTTCGGATCCCTACTTTTGTATCTTTGGGGTAAATACCCAGTAGTGCAATTGCTGGATCATATGGTAGCTCTATTTTCAACTTTTTGAGGAACCTCCATACAGTTTTCCAGAGTGGCTGCACCAGCTTGCATTCCCACCAACAGTGTAGGAGGGTTCCCCTTTCTCCGCATCCCCGCCAACATCTGTCATTTCCTGACTTGTTAATTTTAGCCATTCTGACTGGTGTGAGGTGGTATCTCATTGAGGTTTTGATTTGGATTTCCCTGATGCCGAGCGATATTGAGCACTTTTTCATGTGTCTGTTGGCCATTTGGATGTCTTCTTTGGAAAAATGTCTGTTCATGTCTTCTGCCCATTTCTTGATTGGATTCTTTGTTCTTTGGGTGTTGAGTTTGATGAGTTCTTTATAGATTTTGGATACTAGCCCTTTATCTGATATGTCATTTGTTTTTTTTTTTTTATTAAAGATTTTTATTTATTTATTTGAGACAGAGAGAATGAGAGACAGAGAGCATGAGAGGGAGGAGGGTCAGAGGGAGAAGCAGACTCCCCGCCGAGCAGGGAGCCCGATGCGGGACTCGATCCCGGGACTCCAGGATCATGACCTGAGCCGAAGGCAGTCGCTTAACCAACTGAGCCACCCAGGCGCCCCTCTCTCAAATCTTAAAAAGAATTTTTTCATTGGTTTATGACCTACTATATGGTCTACACTGTATATTCTGTTGTTGCTGGGTAGAGGGTGCTACAGCTGTTCTTTAGAAGTCTTCTAGGTCTAGCTGGTTTACAGTGCTTATTTCCTGGTGATTCTGACAAGCTAGTCTATACGTTATTAAAAGCAGTATACTGAAGTCTCCAACTATTAATGTTGAATTGTCTATTCCTCCCTTCATTTCTATTTTTGCTGCACATAATTTGGTACTGTTATTAAGTACATAAACATTTATAATTGTTTTATCTTCCTGATGAAATGACCCTTTTATCGTTATAAAATGTCTCTGGTAACTTTTTGTAGAAGTCTATTTTGTCTGCTATTGGTACAACCGGTTCAGCTTTCTTGTAGCTGCTGTCTGCATGTGTATCTTTTGCTATCCCTTTTTACTTTCAATCTGTATCTACCTTCGAATCTATAGTATGTGTCCTGTAGATAGCATATAGCTAGATCATGTTTTTCACCCCAGTTTGTGTCTTTGTTTAATCCATTCACATTTAACATTATTGATACATTGGGTTTATGCATGCCATTTGTTTCTGTATGTCTTATGTCTTTTTTGTTCCATTATTCTTCCTGTGCTTTCTTTTGCATCAAATGACTATCTTCTAATGCAGTACTTTAATTTCTTCAATAATTTTTCCACTTTTTTTTTTGAAGATTTTATTTATTCATTTGAGAGAAAGAGAGAGCACAGGCAGGGGGAGAAGCAGACTCCCTGCTGAGCCAGGAGCCGGTCACGGGGCTCGATCCCAGGACCTGGAGATCATGACCTGAGCTGAAAGCAGACCCTTAACCATCTATTTTTTTTTTTTTTAAATATTTTCAGTACTTACTAAAAAGTTTACCATAGAAATCTTAAACTCATGAAAATCAGCTTTGGATTTTTCCTAGCTTAATACCATAGATATATAAAAACATTCCTCATATGTAACTCCATTTCCCTCTTTTATAGTATTTTTTTTTTTTTTTTAAGATTTTGAGAGAGAGAGAGTGACAGAAAACACAAGCAGGGGGTGGGGGGGTGGCAGAAGGAAAGGGAGAAGCAGGCTCCCTGATGAGCAGGGAGCCCAAGGCAGGGCTTGATCCCAGGACCCTGGGATCATGACCTGAGCCAAAGGCAGCCAATTAACTGACTGAGCCACCCAGAGGCCCCCAGAATTTCTATTTGTTTTTTTCACAATTTCTATTGACATCCTCTATTTTATGCAAAATTATCACTATATATTACTTCTCTAATCATGGTTTCTTTAATCCATGTGTTCTGTGAACATACTTATAAATGGCTACTTTGAAGTCTTCTGTTAAATCTGACATCTGGTCTCTGTCACAAGCAGTTTTTACTTTTAAGATTTTATTTATTTGAGAGAGAGCATGTGCACACATGTGAGTGAGCATGAGCGGGGTGGGAGGTGGAGTGGGGTGGGGCAGAGAGAGAGGGACAAGCAGACTCCCCGCCGAGCAGGGAGCTGGACTGGGACTCAGGGCTCTATCCCAGGACCCTGAGATATGACCGGAGCCAAAGTCAGACACTTAACCGATGGAGCCACCCAGGGGCCCCTGTCACAAGCAGTTTTTGTGTTGCCTCCTTTTCCCCCAGTGTTTAGGTCATCATTTGTTTCTCTGTATGCTTTATAATTTTTTTTTTGTTGGAAACTGGATAAATCCAACAATATATTGTAGCATCTCCAGTTACTGTTCCCTCACCGTACCTCCTGGTATTTGTGACTGATATCTGCTTGTTTATTTCTTAGTGACTAGCTAAATTATTTTAAGTGACCTCTGTTCTGCCACCCCAATGTAAAGCCTCTGATGTTACTCCTCAGGGAGGTGAATCTTTGGGTATGTCCACAGTTACCCTGGATTTACAGTGATGCCAGTAGGGCTCTCCTTACCACATTCAGATGTTAAATTTCATTAACTGCTCTATTGTTTTTCAACAGTGCCCTGGGATATAAATTGCTCTATAAATTAATCCAAACAAATTTTGGCCTCTTTGAGGGAACAGTTTCTGAGATACTTGGTTTGATACTTGTTGTGACTACAGGAGGTCTTACTCTCTGGTTCACTCCTGCAGACTAGCCCGCTGACTGTCTAGGCTATATATTCATTAGATATACAGTCTTCTCCCAATTGCCTTTCAACACAACTACCACTGTTCTTGAGAGCACCTGTAAGCTTTGAAGTTCTCTATACACTGTGTTCCAAATGAAGTCAGTTGTTTTGAGAAGAGATGAGGAGCTATTTGTTTTATGGTCTGCTTCTCCTCCCAGCAACACTGCGGCTCTAAAACCTGAGTGCTTGGTGGAGGGGGAACAGTAACTGGAGGTCCTCTAGGTTTTACTTCTCTGGCACGGAACCATCACTTCATGAGCTGGGACAAGGATGACTGGGTTCCCAGTATTCTCAGTGAGCTCTACCAGAGGTTCCATAAGTGGGGGATGGGTGAAAGAAGGGAGGCCCAACTTATCAACCTCACTGTTACAGTCATTGTAAACGGCTAAACACACCAATTAAAAGAAACTGTCAGATTGGATTAAAGAGACAGAAAGAGAGAAAATTATCCAAATATATAATGTATACAAGAAATTCATTTCAAGCTATTTTAGGTGGGTTAAAAGGAGAAGGCTGGATAAAACACACACCAATCAAACACTAATCAAAAGAAAGCTGTAGTCAGTCAATTCATCAGGAGTAAAGCAATTCTAAATGTGTATACACCTTAAAAAAGAGGTTCAAAATACACTAAGCAAAAACAGGGAAATGAAAAGAGAAATAGACAGGTCCCTCAATTTTATTTGGAGACTTTAACACTCCTGCCTCAGCCATCAATGGAACTAGTAGACAGAAAATAGGCAAAGATATGGAAATGAACACCACCATCAACCAACTGGATAAAACTGACATTTATAGAACATTCTAGGGCGCCTGCGTGGCTCAGTCGTTAAGTGTCTGCCTTCGGCTCAGGTCATGATCCCAGGGTCCTGGGATCGAGCCCTACATCGGGCTCCCTGCTCCGCAGGAAGCCTGCTTCTCTCTCTCCCACTCCCTCTGCTTGTGTTCCCTCTCTTGCTGTGTCTGTCTCTCTGTCAAATAAATAAATAAAATCTTAAAAAAAAAAAAAAAGGAGGAACATTCTACCTGATAACAACAGAGTACATATTGTTTCCAAAGCATGTTCTCTGATCCTAATGGAATTAACAAGAAAAAAAAATCCCCAAACACTTGGAAATTAAACCTACTTCTACTAACTAATCCATGGGTCAAAGAGCAAGACTCAAGGAAGTTAGACAATATGCTGAACTGAACAAAAATTGAACATGTAAGAATTAATGAGATGCAGCTAAAATAGCGTTTAGAGAGTGTGATACTCTGGTTTATATTAAGAAATATTTATTTGTTCTTTTTCCCAGTTTCTGGTACAGAGCCCCTATAACCTTGGAATTTCCTAAGTGATGAGAGCAGCAAAGGTGTGTCTTGTTATGTTAATGACCTAACTTTTAGACCATACCTAAGGATGGGGACTAGTTGCCAGGAGAACCAACCATGTGATTAGACGGATGGAACTTTCAGTCTTACTCCTCTGACCTCTAAGAAAAGGCCTGGAGGCTGACTCTATCAGGCTTATGGAATCAAGCCTACACATAACTCCAAAAGGAAGGGGTATGGGGGTTCTGGGTTGTTGAACATGTGGAAGATTTAGGGAAAGTGTTATATTTGGAGAGGGCATGGAAGTTCTGCATCCTTTCCCTGTATTTTGCCCTATGCAGCTTTTCCATCTGGTTGTTCCTGAATTATATATCCTTTTATAATAAATTGGTAATCTAGTAAGTAAAATGTTTCTCTGAGATCTGTGAGCTGCTCTAGCAAATTAGATTAAACCCCAAAAGAGGTTTTTTGGAACTTCCAATCTGTAACTGGTTAGTCAGAAGCACAGGTGATATAGAAGGCTTGTGACTGCCATCTAAACTGCAGAGTGGGGAAGAGGGGAAATCTTATAGTACTGAACCCTAAACTGATGAGATAGGACATTATTTCTGGGTAGACAGTGTCAGAATGGAGTTAAATTGTAGGATACCCAGTTGGTGTCAGAGAAGCGCTTGTTGGTGTGAGACCCCTCTACCATCCACCACATTGGAAATGGGTGCAGAACCCCTTAGAGGGAAATTCATACTGTTAAAAGCTTATAACAGAAAATGAGTAAGGTTTCAAAAATCAGTAATCTAGAGTTTCTACCATGAAAATCTAGAAAAGAACAAAATAAAAACAAAGTGCAGGCAGAAGGAAGAAATTAATAGAGCAGAAATCAATACAGTTGGAGGCACCTGCGTAGCTCAGTTGGTTTCTGCTCGGGTTGTGGGATCCTGCTCAGCGTGGAGTCTGCCTGCCCCTACCCACCCTGCTCAGTGCATGTGCTCTCTCTCTCTCAAATAAATAAAATCTTAAAAAAAAGAAAATGAAAATACAGAGAAAAATCAATAAAACCAAATACTTGTTCTTTATAAAGATCAATAATATTCATAAAGCTCTAGTAAGACTGACAAAAAAAAAAAAGATAAAACGAATTACTGATATCAGGAAGAAAAAAAGGGTTATCAATTGTCCAGACCAGGCCCAAAATGGAATCGCTTATGCTAAGCCCCATGTTAGCAAACTAGAACTTAACCAAGTTTCTGTGCTTGGCTCTTCCAGAAAAGTAAAGCCTAGGCTAACCAATCCGCATTTGCCTGCTCAGCACAACCTGCCTCCAAGACTTTCTTTTGCTCCATTAAGGAAAGTAATCCTGCTTTAACCAATCAACAAATGCCTAGTATAAATTCCTTATTCTTACACATTTTAGTACAATTCTTTGGAGTTCCACTCTATCTCTGTAAGAGATGCTGCCCATTTCATGAATTGCTGAATAAAGCCAACCAGATCTTTTCAAAATTTACAATTACTGCATTTTTTTCCTTTAACACACTACAGATATATAAAAAAAGAGAATACTATGAATAACTGTACACATAAATTCAATAACAAAAACAAAATGGACCAATTCCTGAGATATAACTACACACAAAATTCAACCAAGATGAAACAGATAACCCGAACAATCTTATAACTGTTACAGACATTGAACTGATAATTAAAATCATTCTATTTTTTTTTTTTTAAAGATTTTATTTATTTATTTGAGAGAGAGAATGAGAGAGAGAGCACATGAGAGGGGGGAGGGTCAGAGGGAGAAGCAGGGTCCCCGCCGAGCAGGGAGCCCGATGCGGGACTCGATCCCGGGACTCCAGGATCATGACCTGAGCCGAAGGCAGTCGCTTAACCGACTGAGCCACCCAGGCGCCCCAATTAAAATCATTCTAAAGAAATCTTCAGGCCCAGATGGTTTCACTAGAGAATTCTACGAAACATTTGAAGAAGTGATGTCAATCATATAATGTCTTCCAGGGAATCAGAGAGAACACTTCTCATTTTTTTAAGGACAGCATTACTCTGATACCAAAGCCAAAGTCTGTAAAAACAAACAAACCCCAGAACAATATCCTTTGTGAACACAGATGTAAACCCTTAACAAAATATTAGCAAGTCAATTCTAGCAATACAAAAATAAAAAGAAAATAATACCACAATCAAGTGGGGTTTATTTTAGGATTACAATGCTGGTCAGCATTAAAAAAATCAGGCAATTTAATCCACCATATTCACAGTCTAAAGAAGAAATGCCACATGATAATTTCGATTGATGCAGAAAAAGTTTTGAAAAAAACTCAGCATCCCTTCATTATAAACTCTTAACAAACTAGGAATAAAAGGGAACTTCTTTAACCTGGTAGAGAGGTTAAAAACCCTATAGGTAATAACATATTTACCAGATAAAGATTGGATACTTTCCCCCTAAGATCAGAAAAAAGGCAAGAAAAAGAACCAAAAGGTATGTGTCTGTGTGTGTATGAAAGCAAAAAATAAAACTGTTCCTATTCGGACATGATTACCTACAACCAAGGAATTAGAAAAAATAAAAAAAGCCTCCTAGAATAAGTGACTGATACAAGGTCAACGTAAGAAAGTAAATTGTATTTTGATATAGTATCAATAAGTAACAGGAAATCTAAGAGGCAAATCTAGAAACAGAAGTAGATTAGTGGTTGTTGAGGGCTGGGGGCGGTGGGGGAAATTTGGGGTGACAGCTAAAGGGTTCAAGTTTTTTGGGAGTAATGAAAATATTCTAAAATTGTGGTGGTGGATGCACAAATCAGTGAATATACTAAAAAGTCACTGAACTGTACATTTTAAATGGGTGAATAGCATGTATGGTATGCTGATTTTAAAGCCATTACAAAATATAATTAAAATGAAAAACTCAAGAGATAAGTTGAGGAATTGAACAGAAGAATGGAGAGGACAGGGGAAAGAATCAGTAAACTTGAGGTAAATTAAAATTACTCAATTTGGATAACAAAGAAAATAGACTAAAAGTATGAAGAGAAACTCAGGGGTCTAGGAACTATAGAAAAGACTAACATTCATATCCTCAGAGTCCCGAGAGGAGAGGAGAGAGAGGGTAGAGCTGAAAAACTATTCCTCTCCCTCAACAAGAGGTTGAAAACTTTCCAAATTTGGCAAAAAACCTAAACCTAGAGATTTGAGAAGCTCAACAAACCCAAAGAAGATAAATCCAAAGATCCATGCCTAGATACATCACAATCAAACTGTTGGAAACTAAAGACAAAAGGAAAATCTTAAAAGCAGCAAGAGAGAAATAACTCTTTACTTATAAGGGGAAAACAATTCAAATAACATATGATTTCTCATAAAAACTCATAAGCCCAGATGAAAGTGGCACAACACTTTGTAAGTATTCAAAGAAACTGTCACTCAAGAATTCTATATCCAGTGAAAAGATCCTTCAGGAATAAAGGGGAAATCAAGATACTCATAGATGAATGAAAACTAGAGAATCTGTTGCCAACAGATCTACTACAAAAGAATGGGTATAGATAGTTCTTGAAATGGAAGGATGATAGAAAAAAATATAGGCAAGACTCTTTCCTCTCTTCTGACTTATCTACATATGTTTGACATAACGGAATCAAAAATTATAACATTGTTTGAATGGTTCTCCAAGTATGTAGAGAAAGTATTTAAGACAACTATAAACGGGAGGGTAACGGGACTTTGAAAGGAGGTAAGCTTTCTATACTTCATTCCAACAGGTAAAATGTTGACATCAGTACACTGTAAGACGTTTATTTATGTATAATGTAATTCCTAGGGCAAATTCAAAATAATCTATACAAAGAGATATACTCAAAACACTGGATAAATCAAAGGGAAATTCTCAAAAAAGGTAAAAGTAATATACAGGAAGAGAGAAAAAAGAAAACAGGGAAACAAAAAACAGATGGAACAAAAACAAAAAATAAGATGGCAGCATTAAGTCTGAACTTACCAGTAATTTCACTGAATGTAAAAAGTCCAAATAAAACCAATTAAAAGACACAGATTTGACAGAGTCGATATTAAAAAAATAAGTCAACTACATGCTATCCATAAGAAACTCACTTCCAATATAACGATATAGGCAGGCTGAAAGTAAAAAGATGAGAAAATATAAAACTATACTTTTATGAAGTAGTCATTAGCCACATGTGGTTATCTTAATTCAAATTCAATAAAATAAATCAAATAAAATTAAATACAAGCTCATTTGCCTGCCACATTTCACGTAGTATCTGTATATCAAAAAGCAGTTTTACTGTATTGGTAATGTACCCATATTACTCTCTTTAGAAAGTTTTCTAGAACTCTACTATAAACGAAAATGCCTACATCATCTCAGTTATTTAATTAACAGCAGTAAATTAAGGTTTCTTTTTGTTGTGGCAAAATACACATAAAATTTACTATTTTAACCATTTTTAAGTGTACAGCTCAGTGGCATTAAGTACACTTATGCCGTTGTGCAACTATCATCACTACCCATCTCTACAACTTTTTCATCATCCCATACTGTAAGTCTGTATTCATTAAACAATAACTCCTCATTCTCTATCCAGCTCCTGGTAACCACCCTTCTACTTTCTGTCTCCATGAATCTGACTACTCTAGGTACCTCATATAAATGGAATCATCCAATATCTGTTCTTATGAGACTGGCTTATTTTGCTTAGCATAATGTCTTTAAGGTTCATCCATGTTGTAGCATGTATCACTTTACTTCCTTTTTAAAGGTTGTATAATATTCCGTTGTATGTATATACATTTTGCTTATTCACCTGTTGATGGACATTTGGTTTATTTCCATGGGTTTTAAATCTCTATTTAACTAAAGAAACCAATGTTTATCTCCAAATTCAAACAATTTCCAGGTAGAGAGGAATCCTGGAGGTCATTTAGTTCCAGAGCCTTCTAATACTTAAATCATTTGATGGATGTTGCACAACCATGAAGTTCTGGTATTTCACTGTATCATCTTGAGTAAGGGTGGCTACTGTTTTAAACTGTTCATGTTTCTTTTTCCAAGTTGGCAATTATCATCAATATTTATGTAACTGTGACACACATGACAAATGTTCATATGTGTGATATACCTCCAGGGGCAAGGCCAGATTTTTAAAAAATATTGTGTACAAAGTATATATATGTAACAAAATTTGCCCTTCTATTTTTTTTTTTAAAGATTTTATTTATTCATTTGAGACACAGAGATACAGAGAAAGAGAGAGCACAAGCAGGGGGAGAGGCAGAGGGAGAGGGAGAAGCAGGCTCCCCGCTGAGCACAGAGCAGAGCCCGATGTGGGACTCGATCCCAGGACCCTGGGATCACAATCCGAGCTGAAGGGCAGATGCTTAACCATCTGAGTCACCCAGGCGCCCCTGCCCTTCTAACCATTTTTAAGTGAACAGTTAAGTGGCATTAAGTAAATCCACACATAAATGGAATCCTCACATATGTGCTGAAGTGCAACCATATTAAGTATTTCCAAAACTTTTTCTGTGGCAAGGCCAGATTTTGATGACACTCAAAAGAACTGCAGGGAACAAAGGCAAATAGCATCACAGACTTAATTTTGGGAGGATATCCCCAAATAGATTTTATAAAGTGTGTAAGGAATAAGTTCATCTATTTAAATATATTTTTAAAAATTTCATTTTTATATAAAGAAAATGAGTATGTTCAATCTCACTTATAAAAACTAAGCTCTGACACTAAGAAATCTTGATTTTTTTTTTACTCTCTCCACAGACATTTAAAAGGCAAGCACATAGGTAGATAGAATTTATAGAATTACACTGTTATGTTACTGCAAATTTTTTCATTGTATCATTCTTGCCTATAGGCAATAGGGATGTATAGCTCATACTCTGCTCACTCATCCTTCTCATTAAAATTTTGGATAAAATAAAGTAACTGTAATAATCACAAACTGATAATTCATAATTGTCACAACTATTAATGCTACTATACCTTAGTAAAAGTTCTTTACATAGGATGGGGCAATTAAGCCGTGGAAGCCCCCCCCCATTCCTTAAGCTCTAGCTTTAACTCACAACTGATAGAAAGAGATAACAATCACAAAACCTCTGGTAAGATCTGCTCCTTTGAGGACCCTGACTACAGTTGATCAAGAACAGGACTTCATACAGCAACTCTGGACATTACCAGTCTTTGTAGATAGACTATGGAGAAATACTGTGTTTTGATATAGTGACTACTGTATTGTCTACAGAGGAACCATATGCCAGACAGAGGTTTGACTCTGGGACTGATACTACACTATAGATACATTCTCTTATACTATAACATAATAACATATAATATATAATATATAATATCTATAATAACAGCTATTATTATTCGTGGCCTGAATATTATCTTAGAAGTTAAAGAGATAAAAGATGGAGGAATAGACTGAAATGAGGCAATTTTTTCCCCTCAGCTGAGAAAAAACCCTCAGAAATATAATGAAAGAATTCGAATTTTGCATATGAAAGGGATATTAGATTATTTGTAGTTTAAGAAGTTTTTAGTTCAAAACATTTATCAGGTGCCAGATACGGTCCTTTTAAAAAAAGTCCAGAAAGATTAATCAAGTCAATAACTTAATGGAAGATGGGAGTAGAACCCACATTACTTGATTCTTGGGAGTCCACTGCTTTGTACAAAAATCACATTTAAAAACAGGACCGGGAGCCAGTACTACTAAATTATGATGAGTACTCTTTCCATTGATTTGATTAATAGTTTAAGAATAAAAGTGTAAGAACAATTGTTCTTAGAATAAAATTTTTATCTTACTACTTCTAGAACTCATATTCGATCTGTCCAAATTAGTAATCAACTACCCTGAAAGTGACAAGCTGCTTTTATACAACTAAAAAAACCACACTGGGGTGGGAAAAAGTTAAGATTTGTTGCAGTCAACTGATACAAAGTTGTTTCTAAATTGTCAACTGATACAAAGTCAGACAAATTCTATAGCAAAATGATGTCTGAAAAAAAGAAATTGCTGCTGAGCCAGAATTTTGAAAGCTGAATCTTAGTTGTAGTATTTGCTGTAAAACAACCTAAAGAGAAAAAAGTAACTGTGAAAATACCAAACATTAGCCTATTCTGATGATCTGAATGTCTCAGGAAAATATGTCTATAGTTACAACTATACAATAAATCTATACAAATCTACAATAAAGCCTTTTAGAAACACTAATTTGAATTTTTTAATAAACTTACTAGCTCAAATCTTCCTAATGAACCATATATATACACAGACACATACATATATACACACATATATATATACATATGTTTATGTAAACATATATGTATGTCATATCCTAAGTAAATTTTTTTTAAATATATTTTTTTAAGATTTTATTTATTTATTTGAGGGGAGGGAGAACAAAGGGAGAGGGAGAGGGAGAAGAAGACTCCCTGCTGAGCAGAGAGCCTGATGTGGGACTTGATCCCAGGACCCGAGGATCATGACCTGGGCTGAAGGTAGATGCTTAACCGATTGAGCCACCTAGGCATCCTGCTAACTCAATTTCTATTGAGGTTTTTAATTCTAGATATGTCATAAATATTCTTAATACCCCTGTCTCTTTGAACTACAGAAGACTGCTATAAGGATATATGTTGAGGGGCGGCTGGGTGGCTCAGTCGTTAGGCGTCTGCCTTCGGCTCAGGTCATGATCCCAGGATCCTGGGATGGAGCCCCACATTGGGCTCTCTGCTCAGTGGGAAGCCTGCTTCTCCCTCCCCCACTCCCCCTACTTGTGTTCCCTCTCTCTCTGTCTGTCAAAATAAATAAATAAAATCTTAAAAAAAAAAAAGATATATGTTGAGTCTTTTGACATAGTACTATGCATTAATTAATTAAAAGAATTATAGGTTTTCACATTGCCCAAACCCAGTAACAAATTTCTCCACCTCATATATAAGTAAACAAATTTCTCCACCTCATATATAATTAAGCTTTATTTATTTCACTATATTTAATTGTTACCAATTAATATGTTAATGTTGCCTGGAGACAGCATGTATACTAGGAAGCTTTGTAGTTCAGACAGATCTAGATCTTAATCATGGTTAAATGAGATTAAATAAAAATATGGAATGCATCCAATGCCTAGCACATAGTATTATTACAGTACGTACAGAACTGAGTAATGAGCTATCCTTATTGATAGATCTCGGACTCTATCAACTCTGGTTGAACTAATCTTCATCTCTAACTCCATCATCCTTCCTGAACTTCAATTCTGGGCCTCTAATGACCAGCTAGAGTGCTAGACAATTCCCTCTGAATGTGTCTATCCTGTTTCAAATTTACCATCTAAAACTGAACTTAATATCTCAACTGATACCCCACTGCAAAATTTCTGATTTTGTTAATGATGGATACTTTCAATTGCCTAGTCACCCAGCGCTTAAAATCTAGTACTCATTTTTGACTCATCTCCTCACCTCCTGTCAAAACCTGGAAATCTCTCAGCTACTGTCCCTTCACAGGCAAATTTAGAAAAATTACAGGTACTTTCTACTTATGAACATTTATTGATAAATCAAATAATAGAGGTATGTGGGGCACCTGGCTGTCTCAGTAGAGCATGTGACTCTTGATCTTGGGGTTGTAAGTCTGAGCCCCACACTGGGTGTAGAGAGTACTTAAAAAAATAATAAAATCTTTAAAAAAATTATAAACAGAGGTACTGATTATGGTGGAAATAAAATGCCAAGCTAAACATATTAATATAGAATGAGAAAGCATGCTGCCCCCATGGATGGGATAAATCACTGAATAGTATGAATGATTCTGAAATATCCACAAAAAATCCTGTAACATATGAAGATGCTATATCCATGTGATTAATTGATAATACTCAGCAAGTGACAAGAAAATATGATTGGACAAATGGAAAAACTTTTGAGTATATGGCTAAAGTAACATCAACACTAGAGGGCAAGGTTTCAAACTCTTCAGTCTCAGGATACCCCTGAATCCCAAATAGCTTTTGTTCATGGTTATCATATTATAAATCAGAAGTCAGATATGTAAAGAATAATTGATTCATTTAAAAATAATAAGCCCATTAAATGTTGACACAACATATTTTCCTAAAAACTACATTTCTCAGACCAAAAAATGAAAAAGCAAGAGCGGCACTGATTTTGTAAATATCTTAAAGTCTGGTTTATAAGAAAAACTGAATTTTTATTTCTGCATCTGCATTCAGTCTGTTGTGATCTCACATATCAAGCAACTTCTGGAAACTCCACTGCATACTGTGAGAATAAGAATGAAAATACAAATAATATTTTAATATTGTTATAAAATTGTTTTGACCTTGTAAACCTTCTGAAAGGTTCTGGGGACTGCCAGGAGAGTCCCCACACCACATTAACCACTACTTTAATGTTTAATGTTAAATGAAGAGATGGTTGGAAATGTGTAGACCAGAACTTAAAGGCTAAGCAAGGTGAATCCGCTGATTAAACTTCTGACCCAGACCAGAAAAAGATGCTTCCTTATCTTCAAATCTGCACATCAAAAGTAGTAAAATCCACGGTCACTTAAGATAATCATAAAGGAGTGTCATATGTCATGTGTGTGTGGAGGGGAAGAATGGGAGGACCTGCTTCAACAAATCTGCAATGTAGACATAATAGTTCTATTTAGGTAAAAGACAGTCAAGAAAAAGGTTTACCTGGCTAAGAGGAATGGAACCTGCTGGGAGCCCCAGGGATTAGAGTTAGGTTTCCTAGCTGATTAAAATCAGCAAAGAAACCACAAAAAAACAAGCACATAAGCCTAGAATTATGGGGGCCATCTTGGAACCATAAGGAGACAGCTACAGATGGCAAAGCAAAAAGTTGAGAACTTGGGTTCTTGATGATGTCACTGAATTGCTGAATAACCAACTCTGAAGCTACCTTACTCCAGGATTTGTTTTGTTTTTGTGTGAAATAATAAATGTCTTTAATGTTTAAGTCACGTGATTCAAGGTTTTCTGAAACACAAAATGAATAGCCACATACAGATGTCCCATAGGTACTTCAACAGGTCCAAATGAATTCATCATCATTCCTCACCTTTGTACTCTTCCTCTTGAAGTTCTGTGGCCAATGATACCACCAATCCAAAAAGCAAAAAACCTGGGAGTCATCTATGACTTCTGCAATAGACTTAAAAAGCTCACTCCCCCCAAATGTGTCCCTGGAGTTTGCAAATGTTACTTTTATGACAAAGACTGTGCAGGTACGATTAAGTATCTTGAAATAGGGAGATTGCCTGGAATATCCAGGTGGGCCCTAAATACAAACATTAGCACCCTACAAGAGAGAAGTAAAAGGAAATCTGACACCCATATCAGAGAAGGTGATGTGAAGATAGAGCAGCAATCAGAGTGATGTGGACACAAACCATACAATGCCTGCAGCCACCAGAAGCTGGAAGAGACAAGGAGTGGATTCTCCCCTAGAGCCATATGAAAGCCACTGAGAAGGAGGGGGTACCTGCCAATACCTTGATTTCAAGGCAATGATACCGACTTTGAACTTCCGGCCTCCAAAATCCTGAGAGAATACGTTTGTTGTTTTAAGCCATCCAGCTCATGGTATTTATTACACAAAAGCCACAGGAAACACATACAACTTCTATCTTTCTCTTTTCTTCCTAACACAGCCTTGGTCTCTAAGACCTATCTCATATCCATCTTCTCCTTTCTCCATTAACCACTGCTTTGGACTACTTAAATATCCTGACTGGTCTCCTTGCCTTTAGTCTCACCAACCCTGAATAAATCCTTCACCATTATTCAAATATTCTCTAAAATATAATCATCTGAGTCCAACACTTACTACCTCATGCCTTATCACAGGAAACAACTCCTAAACAGTACACTTTGTTCTTTTCAGCACTTTTATATACATTTGATACTGATTTCAAAATCCTTGAGATAAGGTGGATTATCCTTCTCCCATTATGTTGATGAGGAAACTGAAGCAGAGAGAATAAACTGAACTATTAGAAATTCTTCTCATTGCTGGTAGCCACAGAGTCATGCTGATTGTTATTTTCTACATTAAGGGAAAATTAGTTAATATATATTGAGTAATTCACCAGGTGTCTTTACCTTACTCTGGGCTCATAATTCTAAGGGGTTTTTAAAATCCAGTTATAAGTGAGGAAATCAAAGGTTAAATTAACTTACCTTTAGTCCTATAAATAATAAAATCAGGATTTGAGAGGTCTATTTGACTATAAAATTCAAGTTCCTAGTCTCTTCTCCCTATCCCATCATGTTATCATTCATAAGGATTCAATCACAGTACATAAGGAATATCAGCTGTTAATATCAATTCATTATTACTAGAAAGCTAGCTTGAAGAAAGGACAGATCTGATTCACTCTTTTAGATCCTTACATGAGCAAGTTAAATTCAAGTCAGTTTTAGCCAATTAGCATTTAAAGAGTTTTTTTTTTTCTTCCCTAAAGAGTTTTTAAGCACTCACATCAAGTACTCAAGAGTTCCAATGTGTTTCCTTTGGAATATGTACACAACTACAGTGGCTTTACCCAGCAGGTCTTTGCACTGCTGTCTACTTTACTTTAAATGCGTCTTATTATGGATTGAACCATGTCTCCCCCCCCTCCCCAATATGTTGAAGTATTAACACCCAGTACCTGAAACTGTTACCTTATTTGGAAACAGGCTCTTTACAAAAGTTAAAATGAGGTAATTAGGGGGACGCCTGAGTGGCTCAGTCGGTTAAGCATCTGCCTTCAGCTCAGGTCTTGATCCTGAGTCTGGGGATCGAGCCCCGCAGTGGACTCAGCTTCTCCTCCCTCTGCCCCTGTCCCTAGCTTATTCTTTCTCTCTCTCTCTCAAATAAATAAAATCATTAAAAAAAATGAGTAATTACGATATCCTTACATAAAGGGGATATTTGAAGACAGGACAGACACACAGGGAGAACACCAAGTGAAGACTGGAGACCTACAGCCACAAGCCATGGCACTAACAGAAGCAAAGAGAACGGCATAGAATAGATCCTTCCCTCATAGGTTCCTTCCCTCAGAAGGAACCAACCCTGCCAAAAATTTGATTTTGGACTTGATTTAACTACACTAAATTTTAATGGACTCAACATTTCAACTAAAAGGCAGAATAGGAATAAAAAATTAGCCCAACTGTACGTTTTTTTAAAGAAATAAATAAGAGGACACAGGTATGTTAGAAGGTATACCATGCAAACAATAAAGATAGGTAGGCTGGAGTTCCCTATTTTTAATATCAGATAGACTTCAAGACAAAAATATTACTGGAGATACAGGGGTGTATAACAGTAAGAAACGTGTATGCACCTAATAACAATGCTTTAAAATACAAGCAGTAAACACTGATAGAATTAAGGAGAAAGATAACACACAATAATACTTGGAACTTTTAATATCCCTCTCAACAGCTGATAGAACTAGTCCCCAGCCCAAAGTCACTAACGACATAAAAGATCTGAACAATACTATCAACCACCTTGACCTGATATTTATAGTGTAGAATACACATTCTTTTTAAGTACAACACAGTATGCTCATCAAGACAGCTATGCTGGGCCATTAAGACAAACCTTAACAAATTTTAAAGGAATGAATGCACACAGAAAATGTTCTCTCTCTCTCACACACACACACAATTAGAAATCAATGAGTTATCAAGAAAACCCCAAATATTTGGAAATATCGAAATAATCCACATGTTGACTGAAGGAATCAAAAAGGAAACCGGAAAGTATTTTTAACTGAGTAATAATTAAAATATATTATTAACATTTGTGGGATGTTGCTAAAGCAGTGCTCAGGGTAAAATTTATAGTTTTCAATACACCTATTAGAAAAGAATGTCTAAAAATCAATGGCCTATAACACACTTACCATCTCCCACCCATCAGGATGGCTCTTATTAAATAAAACAAAAAACAATAAAACACACAAAAAATAGCAAGTGTTGGTGAGGATGTGGAAGAAAAAAATCCTTGTGCACTGTTGGTGGTAATATTAAGTGTAGGCATTGTGGAACACAGTATGGGGGTTTCTCAAAAACGTAAAAAATAGAATATCATATGATCCAGCAATTCTACTTCTGGGTATATACCCCAAAGAATTGAAAGCAGGCACATGAACATATATTTGTACACAAATATCCATAGGACCATTATTCACAATAGCCAAAAGGTAGAGATACTCCAAGTGTCCATCAACAGAAGATAAACAAAATGTGGTATACACATACAATGGAATATTATTTAGCTTTAAAAATGAAGGAAATTCTTGGGGCGCCTGGGTGGCTCAGTCGTTAAGCATCTGCCTTCAGCTCAGGTCATGATCCCAGGGTCCTGGGATGGAGCCCTGCATCAGGCTCCCTGCTCAGCGGGAAGCCTGCTTCTCCCTCTCCCACTCCTCCTGCTTGTGTTCCCTCTCTCGCTGTCTCTCTCTCTGTCAAAAAATAAAATCTTAAGGGGCGCCTGGGTGGCTCAGTCGTTAAGCGTCTGCCTTCGGCTCAGGTCATGATCCCAGGGTCCTGGGATGGAGCCCCGCATCGGGCTCCCTGCTCGGCGGGAAGCCTGCTTCTTCCTCTCCCACTCCCCCTGCTTGTGTTCCCTCTCTCGCTGTGTCTCTCTCTGTCAAATAAATAAATAAAAAATCTTTAAAAAAAAAAAAAATGAAGGAAATTCTGATATGCACTACAATATGGATAAATCCTGAGGACAACTATGCTAAATGAAATAAACCAGTCACAAAAGGACATTGTCTAGGGGCGCCTGGGTGGCTCAGTCGTTAAGCGTCTGCCTTCGGCTCAGGTCATGATCCCAGGGTCCTGGGATCGAGCCCCGCATCGGGCTCCCTGCTCGGCGGGAAGCCTGCTTCTCCCTCTCCCACTCCCCCTGCCTGTGTTCCCTCTCTCGCTGTGTCTCTCTCTGTCAAATAAATAAATAAAATCTTAAAAAAAAAAAAAAGGACATTGTCTAATACCAATATGAGGTTTCTGGAGTCAAATTCATAGAAAACAAAGTAGAAGGGTGCCTACTGGCTACCAGGGGCTTGGGAAGAGAGCAGAATGGGGAGTTATTGTTTAATGGGTATAGAGTTACAGTTTTGCAAGATGAAAAGAGTTCTAGAGATGAATGGCAGTGATGACTGCATAAGAGTGTGAATGTATTTTATGCCACTGAACTGTACACTTAAAAATAGTTAAGGTAGTAAGTTTTTAAAGGTGTATTTCACTATAATTAAAAAAAAAATCAATGGCCTAGGCTTCTACTCGAAGAAGCTAGAAAGAGTGCAAGGCATACTCAAAATAAATAGAAGGAAATAAAGCACAGACATAAAGTGAATAGGAAACAGACCACAGAACAAATTAAAGCCAAAACGGTCCTTTAAAGAGAATCTTTAGCTAGAATGCAAAATTGATAAACTTTCAAGGAAAATAAGAGGAGGAAAAAGAGGGTGGGAGGCAGCAAAAATAAAATCTGGAAAAAAGATATTCAGAAGGACCAGGATGGTAGAATGTTCCAGAAGCCAAGAGTGAAGAGTATTTCAAGGAATGGTTGTCAGTGTCAAATGCTGCTGATAGGTCAAATAAGATATAAACCAGTCTATTCGATTTAGCCACAAATTATGACCTTATAATAGCACATAGTAGAGTCAGACTGCAATAGACAAAGATAAAGAGTGTAGAGAAATGAGGAAGTGAAAACTGTAAGTAGAGACAATTCAATCTGAAGAAGTCTGTTTCTAAAGATAGAGCAAGGGAGTTAGCTGGAGGGAAATAAGGGCTCAAGGGAGGATACTGGTATTTTTATAGAATGGGAGAAACTAGAGAATGTTTTTCCCCCAGATATATTGTTTTTATTATAGCAAAATACAGTGAGAATGTTTTGACAGTGGTTGGAAAAGACTAAAAGAAGGAAAAGTTAAAGACAGAGGAAACAACGATAATAGACAGCACAAGGTCCCTGGATAGGGAGAAACTTCATTCAGTGCATGAGTAAAAAAATTAGCCTTAAACAGAAGGAGACCCAGTGATAGGCAAAAAGAGAAAAGGAAGGGTGCAGTTACAGTTAAGTTTATAGGTGGGTGGTGACAAGTAGTGAGAGTTCTTGCCTCATAGCTTTGGCTTTTATGTTATTTCTCTTTGAAACTACAGGTAGAGGTAGACTGCTGAGAAGAGAGGAGATAAAGTACAATTTTGAGGAAAATGAAACATGAGAAAAGTGTGGAGAAAAAAACCCCAGAAGGATGGCTAGGAGGTACTGAAGACCCAAATAAAATTGGGAGACAACAAATTTGTAGTGGCAATAATTATGGCTTTTGAGTTTCATCTCAATAAAGTGCCAAAAAATAATCAATGGCTTTGAACTAGTTTTTTTAGAAGAACAATAATCATTACTTAATACTTATATAGAGTACTCAATATATACCATTGTTCTAGGTACTTTTTACATATTAAATAATTTAATTTTCATACAATCTTGGGATATAGGTATCACTTGGTATCTTCATTTTACCAGTAAGGAAAACAAAGCACAAAGAAGTTAAGGGAACTGGCCCATGACCACACAACCAGTAAGTATTGAGTCGAGATCTGAACCCAGTCTGTGCTCTTAACACTATGCTGTAGTGGCTCTCAAAGTAAAGCTAAGTAAACCTAGTTGAAGGAAGTAGAAAGAAATGAGGGAGAAACCATAAAAAACAAAGAGGCAGTGATTCCTGTAAATAGAAATAATTCTCATACAGGTATGGTTTGTATAGTTTTATAAGGCATGTAAAAGGCATCAAAAATAAAAGCAACTGTGCTCATAGAGTAAAAGAAAGCCACAAAAAAGGAAATGAGCAGTGTTGGAAGATCCAAAGCAGAAAGGAGAGAAGCAAAGAGACAAAAAAAGGGGGGAAATAGAGGTAGTCAAAATGTAAAAAGGAGAAAAAGATAAAAGTGGAAGAAAGAAAATATACAACACACACCCCCCCCAGTAAACAACACAAGTAAAAAAGAAAAACGAAATGGAAGCGAGTCCTGAAAACTCTAACATTTTATTTTTGTTTAGACCAAAGATTTCTCAATTTTATCAAAGAGCACAAATACAATATTTAATAGAGACTAGTACTAAATATGCTTGCTAAGAGTAGGTGAGGCTCAGACACTTAGGTTAAGATCTGAATTAAGAGGAAATCATTTGAAAAAGAATTATCTAAAGCTGTTTCAGAAGTCAGAGGGGTAGAAGTTCCACAAAATCCTGATTCCAGAGATTCATAGTCTTGGATATATGCTATCCCAAGATATCCGTAGTTATGCCGAATGCATCAAAAACAATCAAAACCAAATGAATAGCAAATTCCCTCAACATACAGAAATACATACATTTTAACAGCTATAGGATAGCAATACAGAATACCGAAATTACAAACTGATTAGTTATAAAACATTTTTAAGTTTTTAGAGCTATACCAAAAAATTACTACAATAGAAGAACACTCAATGTGGAAACAAGGATGATACTGTTCTCCAAGAGTGAGACATTAATAAGTTTCATCCATCAATTTTCACTATTCTAAGACAGTTATCAATATGAAATACCATGATGATACAAGTCAAGTGACTTACTCCAGAATCAGTTATGTAAAAATGTGCTAGCTAAGGTCACCCTTGGCATTAATAATGTTAGTGAATTAATGTAATAAGTCAATATGCCCTTCAAGCAGGAGTATAATATAAAGCTAATGTACACAATCATTATTTTAGATCCTGTGACTAAGAATCTGGAGATTTCCAACTCATTGCCTAAAATAGGGTGACACATTTCCAATATAAAGAACAAAGAAAACTAATGTGGCTTTCAGTTTAACCAGGGGATAAACTTCCCCCAATCATTCTTAGGTACACGGAGAACTGTTTCGGTTGTCAATGTGAGGCATTTAAAGTAAAAACACCCCTTTATAAAGCTTATATGAAAAGTATGCTCATTAGTAGTCTACAAAATATCAGAACCACAGGGGGGGGAAGTATATATATACATTTGATATATATAATACTTATAAAGATATTAAAAATTATAGCTGGAAGGAGCCTAATTAATTAGGGACCCCCTAACTAATGAAGTAAACCCCTTTACAACAGTCTTTGACTCTTGACCATTTTCAGTGACAATTTTTATCCTTTACAGGGCTAGGAAGACTTACTAAAAATTTAAGACAATCATTGTGGGCATGGAGGATATAGCATGTTACTGGTTTTTATACAGCTATCAATAATGTTTTATAATAACAATATATTGTTAATGACTCCCTCTGACATTTTATTATGAAAAATCTCAGATGGAGCAAAATTTAAAGAATTTTACAGGTGAATACATGCATAACCATACCTAGACTCTATTGTTAACATTATTATACTTGTTTTATCACATATCTATCCATCCACCAATCCATCTTGATTTTTGATGCTTACTTATTTACTTATGTCAAGATTTATCCATTTATTGAGAGACCATGTAGGGGGCGGGGGGGGGAGGAGAGAGAGAGAGAGAGAATCCCAAGTACACTCTCTGCCAAGCACGGAGCCTGAAGTGGGGCTCAATTCCATGACCCCGAGATCATGACCCGAGGTGAAATCAAGAGCCTGACACTCAACCAAATGAGCCACCCAGGCGCCCTGATGCTCTACTATTTAAATGCCTATTAAAATGGTATCTAAATGCAGTTTCTGAAGCAAAGTCTAATATACTAAGGATGTGTAAGAGATATGACAAGCACTTGGGGCTGTTGGCATACGATCTTCAGTGTTGCTACAGGACAAACATCAGTCATGTACTTCCTTTAATTCATGGTCAATGAAATATATTTTTTATTACCCATTATATTTACTATGAGGTGTACCAAAGTAGTAAAATGCTAATTCTGAAGACAGACTTGAGTTTGACAGACTTGCAAAATAAGATATTAGCAGCAATATCAAAGAGTTAATGTGAAATTTAAATGAGATGCTGTAGGCAATGCTTAGTGTGCTAGCTTTTTGAAAGGGCTCAACAAATGTTAGCAATTATTGTTAGTGTATTTTCCCATTCGTTCTACCACAATTGGTTCTACCTGTTATGTGGTTATACATACTTATGCAATTGTTTGTGGCATTTTCCCCCTTACTTTATGTGTTCAAATACTACTAGGAAATCTATTTTACTGAGATTAAAGAAAGAATAAGTGAATGGGTACAAAGCACAGGCATTCTCCATTTTCCCACTCCACTCCCTGAAGGAAATATATGTTCATTCTGTTACCAAAAACAGTGACAGTATACACAGAGGAAAACACACTGGGCACATCTTTTGCTTTTTATAGCACCTGGGTGATAGGTGACTGAGATAAACTAATTGTGCTCTGCCCACTTTAGACAACTGCTGCTCCCTCCTAGACCCTCATCTGAACACATAATTATAATTTCTGTCAAATTTTGCCCAATCCAAACAAAACGTGCTGTTGTCACTGATCACATGTCCAAATGCCTTTTATATCTGCAGACAGCATATGTATGTCAGTTGTTTTTTTTTTAAAGATTGTATTTATTATTTGACAGAGAGAGACACAGCGAGAGAGGGAACACAAGCAGGGGGAGTGGGAGAGGGAGAAGCAGGCTTCCCAGGGAGCAGGGAGCCCGATGTGGGGCTCGATCCCATGACCCTGGGATCATGACCTGAGCTGATGGCAGACGCTTAACGACTGAGCCACCCAGGCGCCCCCTGTATGCCAGTTTTGTTTGTGGCATACAAGTAGATGGATTCATAGAACTTCCACCATCCACATACCTCTTTAAAGACTTGGCCAGAGGAATCAGAATCTAATTGCAAAATTTAAAAATTTAAAATTTAAAAATTTAAAATTTAAAATTACTCCTATATCACTTCAAGGAAGTAACATACTGCTAAGCCTTCTGCAGTCAAGACATATGAGAATATATTAGATACTAAAGGGTATACTTCATCTTAAAAATTAATTTGGGTGAGGCTTCTTTAACCATACTTTTAAAAATAATTTTGTCCTTTGAACCATGTATTAAACCATGTATTTGACATGTTCAAAAATAAAGATAACCCAAAAATAAATAAAATCAATGAACTGTATCAAATTGGTAGCTTAACTAAACAGAAAAGTATTTCAAGTGACTTCTGAACATCATTAAGTACTCTGATTATACACCTTTATATGATATATTCTAAGGACAAAAAAAAAAAAATGCAAAGAACTCCTAAACTTTACTGGGAAGTTTATTGATAGTAGAGTACTGTTACATTGATTTTGAAACGACTGTATGTATATAGAATAGGATTAATGTATGTTAATTTTATTAGGCACCAAGATTTTCATTTAAGAGACAAATGTAAAATCAAAGAAGTTAAGAAAAAGTCTGCTATGTTAAATTTGAATTGGATATATCACTATGAACTTATGATTCAACAAACAAGCAAAAAACCATTTTTTAGTTCTCTCCTCTGAAAGGGCCTCGAAGCAATGACACTCCAGCAGCAGTGAATATGTCAACATCCTGATCTTGGTTTCTATATACCATTTCTCATCAAAAAGAACTAAGACTCCTTAGATAAACAGCCCATTCCAGATCTAGAGCAAAGAAAGTAACAAGGTAAGCCTAGGGTATCTTGCGCCAGAAAGCACTCGAAGAATGCTCCAATGGCAAGCAGGAGTGTTTAAAAAAAAAAAAAAAGACACAGGAGCCAGGTTGAAAGGGTTCCTAATGGGACAATTTGATCAGAAAGAAAAATGACTGTAACAGTTATAAAAAAATGAATAAATAAAACTCATGAGTCCATAGTGTAGCCCGCAAAAAAAAAGAAAAAAAAATGCCACCCCTGGGGGTAACTATTTCTCCAACGCTTTCTCCGAATATTGATAATCAAAGGGGAGAAATGAAGTATTTACTCTGCGTTTTCAGGAGGAACTTTAGTTTACCCCTAGTTAATGAAGGAAATCTTTTTTACATTTTAATCTCCAGTAAAACTGATTTAATCAAGACTCACCAAGGAGTGTTAAAATCACTAAGCAAAAGGTAGCCAGAAACAGGATATTTGCTTGGTGTCAAAGTATTATCACAAACAACAAACCACATCCTTATAATAGATTTGGTAGTCACCACTTTAGTGGTCATTTGGCATCACTAAGAGTGTAGCAATCTGACATTACATACCAGTTTATGAAGCAGTATGAAGTACACAGTATCACCTGTCAAATATTCTTGCCAAAGGAAGTTTCACCTCAAGCTAATCAAGTTTTTCTTTAGACCTAACTTCCAGTAACAGAAAATTCAAGGGGGTAGGGGAATAAATTAAATGCCACTATGAGGAAACAGACAAGTCTAGAATGTGGGAGCATTCTATAAGACAACTGGTTTGGTCAATTAAGTGTCAGAAAAAAAGGAGATGGGTATTATTCTTTTTAAAAGGACTAAAGGCATAATCATCAAATACAATACATTAATCTTGGCTGAATACAGAAGGGGAAAAATTTCTCAAGGAGATTTTAGAACAAACAGGAAATTTCCATATGGATTGTTAATTTAGAAAGGTGTTGATAAGGATGTTGGGGATAAGTAGGAGAATGTCCTTTATTTTTAGGAAGTGCATGCAGAAATAGTTGAGGGTCCTGATGTTTGTAACTTTCAAATGGTTACACACACAGACACTGAAAGGGAGAAGTGAGGAGGGAACAATAAATGTTACTGAATCTACACAGTGGAGTATTCACTATTTCTTTCTCAATTTCGTAAGACAAATTTCTCATAATAAAGTTAAAATGTTTCTGTACTGAGAGGCAAAGTAGAAATATACCTACACTGGAATTATACCTGGGTACAATTTTCACTTCTAGCTGTGTGATTTGTCTCATCTACATAAAATTCAAGTAACAGTATCTAAGTCATTAGGTTGTTCTGAGGACTAAATAAGATCACTTATGTAAAATGCCTGTGTTGCACAAAATAAGTAAATCTGGTTTCCATAATTAATGAATGTTTTCATCCTAAAATACAAGACTACAGGAAAACATTCATTATTTTCACATTGCATGATAAGGAAACTACATTAGGCACAATTAAATATTATTAATCCACTGGCAGTCAATGTGAAGTAATGAGGGAAATGAAGATTTATATAATACCTTTTTTAATAGAATAATCCTAACTGAAAGCCTAGGCAAAAGGAAATCACAAAAATTTTACCTAGCCAAACTATTTGCTACCTATCAAATTGTTTAGTGTGCTTATGCTATTAGTCTGTATCCGAAAAAACCTGTAAGAAGTGGAAGAGAATTTTTTCCTGACCTCAACAGATTTAATCTAATTATATGTTGAAAAAACTTAAGTTTCTGTCTTCATTTCTATAAGTTCCAATAAAGTACACAATTACTAGTCTTTATTCTAAATTCTGGTTAAGATTCATAGAACTCACAAGGATGCGATTTCCTTTAATCAGTTCTAATGTACTTGTCATTTCACTGGCAGGTAACCCCTTTTTCTGGCTAGGCCAGCAGAAAATGACTAGATGCAGAGCGATCCTCAGGTAGGGAAGAAAAAGAGGTGTTTGTTATTTAAGAGTGCCATCCTTTTCTTTCCAGTACCAGAGAAAAAGCAGCAGGGGAGAGGGGGGAAAACAGGTCTCGGGCTCGACCAGGTGAGAGGAGGTAACACCTCTGCATTCTTTGGGTTAGGGTGTTTGGCAAATGGGCATGCAAATGATGGGGAGCACCCTGGACGATCGGGGTGATTTCTCCTAACTGGGGGGCCCAAGGCTAGTCTCCTCCCTGAAGGATTAAATACCATTGAGGGGACCCTATGGGGTGTCTCCCTGAGCGGATGGGGTGACAAGACCAGGCTTTCCTTTCCGTCCAGCGCCCAGATGGGGGACGTGTGGTGTCAGCCCCTCGGCGGGCGCAACCCGAGGGCACTGGCGGCGAGGAGTGGCTGGTCATTGCCCCCACTGGGGCCAGGCGGCCCGCTCGCCCTCCCCTCCCCATTACCTGAGGGCGGCGGTGCCGGGGCCCGGAGGCCTGGTGCTCCTCCTCCTCCTCCCCGCCAGGCTGAGGCGGCGAGGTGGCGGTGGCTGTGGCGGCGGCGGCGGCGGCGGCGGCGGCGACAGCCCGGGGGGAGGGGGCGGAGCGCGCGGCTCGCTGCCTCTCTCCTCCCCCGGGAGGCTGAGGGGACCCTATCTCGGGCCGCCGCGCCTAGGCCCGTGGACAGCCTGTGGCTGGGGCATGGCGGCACAACCAGCAGCGTGCCTGCGAGGTGGGAGAGTGCGAAGCGGCGGGAGGGAAGCACCCGCGGCGCTCGCAGGGGCCTGAGGGGAGGAGCGAGGGGGCCCGGGGAGCCGCGCGCGGGCGGCCGTTGGGGGCGGTTGGCCGAGGGCAGGCGGCGGTTTGGGGAGCGCGGCGACGGCTCGCGTTTTCTCGATGGGGCGGGGTGGGGAAGGGGAAGGGGACTTAGGGGAGGGGAGGGGGAGGTTGGGAGGGAGCCGCCGCCGCGCGCGTGCGGGCCGGCGCCGCGGCCGTTGCCGCTCCGCTCACTCCAGCCTGTTTGGGGGCACTTTGTTTGTGTCCCACAATGCTCTGCGCGGGCGGCCGGGCTGGGGAAGGGGAGGGAAGGTGGGCGGGGCACAACGAGCTCGGGGGCGGGGCGCCAGCGGGGTGGGGGGTGGGGAAAACGCAGTTAATGCGCAAGCGCAGAAGGGGCCGCTCCCGGTCCTTGGGACTTGAACTGTGGGTGGTTGGGTCTCCTTACGCACCCGTCAGTTTTGACACCGTCTGTGCGTGTTTGTGTATGTGCACACGTGCGGATTTACATTCACATGCGGCAAAAGTACTGCCCAATTTGGCCTTCCTCTAGCCGTCTTCTCAGCCAGCTCCCCACTTAAACTGACAGAAGCATTTCTGGGCATGGTTCACGCTTATTGCATTTTTTTCTCTTTGAACTGAAAACGAAAGAAACTCCTCGTTTCTCGAGTGGTTTGTGTTAGCCGGGCCGAAACCGGAACACCCAGCCCCTTTCTGTCGGTAAGGGAGGTGAGCCAGTAGTCCGCCCATTTTTCACACTGGGAAACTGAGGCCTGCGAAGACATGTGGCCAAACACGTGAGGGATGCGGTCGCTTTCTTTGCAGACAACCGGCCCTCGGCCGGTATCCCCGATTTTGAACCGCCTTTAGAACTGGCATTCTTTCAATGCCCTAAGATTGTTCTAGCCCTGAGCGATCTGGCAGGAAGTGCGGTTCTGAAATGACTGGAGAAATCAGCACCCAAATCTATCTCATTTCCCCAACACGGGGGCACCTAGATCTGTTCCAAAAAAATATGCCTATTCTTTCCACAACCTCGAATCTCATTTTATTACACCATCACTTTCCTGGGCCTTACCGCGGGGGGGGGATTGTGCGGGGCACCGCGAAGTGACCGGTACTGCCTGGGGGATTTTAGAGTTCTTGGTCAACTGCAGAATCTCGTAATATGTTAAAACATCCAGAACCCTAATCCTTCTTTTCCCCAGGCCTGGCGGGACTGAGACCCGGCGGTGGGAGGGGCGCTCACCGCAGGCGGAAGGGCGCCCCAGGTGCGTGGAGGCGGACTGGGGTGCGGGCCTGGAGGCCCAGAGCATCTCCGGCTGTCTGCTTTGAGTACTCTGTTTTCCCACGCCTCCAGCTTTTAAACTGAAAGACTTCTCTCCAAAGGGCTTTTTGTGCAAGGTGAGTTGACATCCTGCTTCAAGTGGAGTGGATTTTTTCTCTGAAACACTTAGCAATATCTAACATTAACCCCTTCCCTAATCCCTTTGATGAGCAGCCAAGCATCCTGGCACCCTAATTCTAATAACTGAACTCGGCTTTAGAAATAAAGGCAATAAAAACAACGTCTAATTTTATAGTCCTTTGCAGTTCCAACAAATTCTCAAGTATGTAAAATGTTTAATCCTCATGGCAACTATACTGGATAGGTTGTACTGTTACTCCCATCATGATTTTTATTATTCCCATTTCAGAGATGGGGAGAGTCAGAAAGATGTGAATTAGGCCCAGAAAGTGTGTGCCGAGATTTGCAGAAGGGGAAGAAGAAGAAGGCGGAACGCACCCTAACCTGAGGAGAGGGATGGTGGCGGCAGGGCGAGAGGCTGCGGAAGGAGCAGGGTCTTGAACCCCTGGTTTGGTGTGTGTTAGACTGTGAGCACGACATAAAAACTGGAGGAGAATCAGGGTGGGAATCAAGTAGTCAAACAAATCCCATCTACCTCTCTTAGGGCATGTGGTAAGACAGTTAATAGAAGACATTAGGTAAATCTTTACTGTTTCTTAAGGGACCCAGGTAGCAGCTCTTTCGGAGGTTAGACACACACAAAAGTCTTTCCTTGTTCTTTGTTATTCTCGCCTCTCCTTTTCCCTCCCTTTTGTGCTTTTCAATTTTACCTTTAAAAACTCTATCGTCCTGTCACCCCATCTTCACCCCAGGCCTGGAGGATCAGTTAACCAACAAATGGCTGGCTATTGGGCCCTAAGGGCACAGTGCTGGAGACTTGGAGAGGGTGTGAGAAAAAAATACAGAGATTAATTTTGTAGGAGCCCTCTCTGTGTTTTGGCTTTGGGCAGGGTCAGTTTCTGTGGCTACTGCAGCCTCCCACCTTTTTCTTCTGGGGCGAGAAGAGACTTGCCTTTGGGTTGGTGGAGTAAGTAAGCCTTTCTTTGGCACTAGGTTAAATAATACTGCTGTGGGATTTTATGAAACCAGAATCCTCCACACAGGTGAAACAAACAAATGGAGACCTCCCAAGGAACTTTAATTATTAACCTGGTGTAGATGGTTCTGAGGAATTCAGGTTCCAGCAAATAGCTCATTTCAGCCATGAGGTGTTTTGGGGACCAGATTCTGGCACAAATGGCAGTTTCTTGTAGTAGGCCCTTAGAACCGAATGGAAATTTAGTTGTTCAGTCCACAACTCCTTTTAGAGCAAAAGTGCTTTCTACTCGACAGAAAGATCTCTAGTCTGACTTGAATAATCTCAGGGGAGGAGAGCTCATTACTGCACAAATCATCCTTGCTCTCTTATTAGATCATCCCAACTATATTAAAAATAACTAATCTTGCCCCCATTCCAAAATTTGCACCTCTTCTCCTATTTCCATTTCACTGCCCACTCAGTTGAGCAACTCATCTCAGCTATGTCACTGTATTACATCTCAGTTCTAATCTGTCAACAAGTCTTGAATTTGTCCAATCCTGTTGCCACCATCTTAATCTAAGATATCAATAGTTCATGCCTGGAGAATTATAATATCACTGTTCTGGTTTCCCAAATACACTCTTTTCTTTCCTGCATTCTCTACATAGTAGCCAGAGTGATAATGCATAGTGATCATATTGTACAGCAATTGGATTCCTATTGTTCTTAGGATAAAGTCCCAAACCTGTAGCATGGCTTTTACAACACTATGCAATCCGGGTTCTTTCAAGATCTTCAGCTTCATCTGTCATTATATTCTGTCAAGGAACATGCCAGTCACAGAATTTTTTTTCACATCTCCTAAAATGCCACACTCTTTCCGCCAATGCACACATTCTTCCCTCTGTGTAGAAATACTTTATTCCTTAGCTAATTCCCATCAATATTCAGATCTCATTTATATATGAACTTTACTGAGATGTAATTCACATGCCATACAATTCACCCATTTAAAGTGTATAATTCAACACTAATCCCAGAGCCTAGTACAATGTCTAGCACATAATAGGTATTTGATACACATTTAATGGACAAATGAATCAATAATGAAATAAATGAATGTGAAGGCCAATTTTATCAGCCAGTAGAACAGCAGCTTCCCAAGACCTGTGATGTCAGGGGAAAAGCTTGCCCTTCAATAAACATCCCCATTCCTCCATAAAAATACCAGAATACCCAAGATCAGAGTTCATCTTTTTGATTTTTCAAGATTCTTCAGGTCTTTAAGATGCAACTATTGAAATACAACTCATCTTCAGAAGGGTAATTGGTGTTTTAATTTTTTTTTTTAATTCAAGGAAGTAGGTAGTGATTTAATCTCAGTGATTTAATCTTAATCCTTATGTCTGCACTCAGTCCCACCTCCCCACCA
The DNA here is from genome assembly GCF_002201575.2 of Neomonachus schauinslandi. Taxonomy (NCBI): domain Eukaryota; kingdom Metazoa; phylum Chordata; class Mammalia; order Carnivora; family Phocidae; genus Neomonachus; species Neomonachus schauinslandi. The sequence continues at coordinate 85,518,809 of NC_058413.1, read as the reverse complement.
GATACAATTTTTTCCGTTTCACGTGATTCACAGCCAAACTTCTCAAAATTATTATCTACACTCAACTGTTCTTCATTTTTGAACCTTCTTCATTACTTCTCAACCCCTCTAATTTGATTTTCCCTTTCGTCCACTAATAGCTCCTTAAAGTCACCAGTTATTTTGATGTTGCTAATCCAAAGGGTATTTTTCACCATCATTTTACTGGTTGGAGCAGCATATGGTCTATTTTTTTTTTAAAGATTTTATGTATTTATTTGACAGAGAGAGAGACAGGAGAGAGGGAACACAAGTAGGGGGAATGGGAGAGGGAGAAGCAGACTTCCCGCTGAGCATGGAGCCCGATGTGGGGCTCAATCCCAGGACCCTGGGATCAGGACCTGAGCTGAAGGCAGCCGCTTAACCGACTGAGCTACCCAGGCGCCCCAGCATTTGGTCTTGTTGAACACTCTTTCCAACTTGAAGCACTCTCTTCCTTGTTTTCACTGATATTCTCAGTGTGTGTCCAAGGTTGAGAACTATCTTCCTAGGCCAGTGGTTCTCAAAATATGGTACTCAGGCCTACATACAGCATCAGCATCACCTGTCAAACTGTTAGAAATGCAGATTCTTAAATCATACCTAGACCTATGAATCAGAAGCTCTGGGGTTAGGGCCCAGCGATCTGTGTTTTGTATTTTGGATCTATGTTCAAGTCTGGGAACCAATGGCCAGGCAATCCCATCCACTCACATAAACTCTGAACTACTGATTCTTAAATGTATACCACTAGCCCAGATCTTTCTACCCAGTTCCCAATCTGCCTATCTAACTGCTTACTAGTTCTACTTTGCTTGGTTTAATCAGACATCTCAGAGTCAATATGTTCAAAATAGATTAATGGCCTTTTGTAAACATAGTTCTTGCTCATTGTTTTCTAAGGCACTGAAGGGTACCACTTCAGATCTAGACTCAAAAATCAGAAACCCAGCATCATCCCTGACACCTCCATCATACTCATCCTTACCAAATATCCAATTTATTATTAATTTATATCAATTTTGCTTTCCAAATTAAAAAAAAATTTTTTTTTACTGTGGAGAATTTCACACATATAAAACATAGAAAGAAAAGTTAAAAAATATAAAAAATATATAAGTATGTACCTATCACCCAAGCCACCACATCCAGCCATGACCAATACTGCCTCATCCATATCCCCAGTCATTTTTCCCTCCCCATATTATTTTGAAGCAAATTGCTGTTATCATATGATTTTCTATGTAAATATTTTAGTCTATATCTCTAAAAGAGATAGTCTTAAAAAATGCCACAATGCTATTATCATAATTAAAAAATAGCAGTGATTTTGTAATATAAAATATTTACATTTCCAATAGACTCATAAATGCTACTGTATATATAGATTTACAATTTGCTTCAGAGTAGAACTATACTGATTTTGGTTGGTATATCTTTTTTTTTTTTTTAAAGATTTTATTTATTTATTTGACAGAGAGAGAGAGACATGAGAGAGGGAATACAAACGGGGGAGTGGGAAAGGGAGAAGCAGGCTTCCCACTGAGCAGGGAGCCTGATGCGGGGCTTGATCCCAGGACCCTGGGATCATGACCTGAGCTGAAGGCAGACGCTTAACCGACTGAGCCACCCAGGTGCCCCTGGTATATCTTTAAAATCCTCTGTATTTTTGTCTCTGTTCCCCAGTAATATTTTATTTTTATTTAAGGAACTAGGTTGTTTGCCCTGTAGTTTTGGCCACAATCTGAATTTTGTCAGTTGCATCCCCATGGTGTATTTTAACACGTTCCTTTGTCCTCTGTTTTTTTTTATAAATTGGTAGTAAGCTCTAGATGTTTTCTCAGATTCAAGTTTAATTTTTTTGGCAAGATATCTTCATAGGGGGCGGTATGTTTTTCCATTAGGAGACATACAATGTGTGCTTACTTCTCTTTTTCTAATGTAATCTCTTTTTTTGGTAACTGCTATTGAGTTATGCCTGGAGCAATTCATTCATTAGGAATTTTAAATGGTGATATAATTCCATCATTCTTCATGTATTAGTTGCAATATTTCTGCAGAGGGAAGCCACCCCTCTTCAATTATTTGATTACTTAGTGATTTAGTTTATATAAGAAAGCAGGATAAATACTTGCTTTTTTCCCTTTTACTAAATATCTCTTAATCCTGTCTACTTCTCTCATCTTCAACTATAACATCCTGATCAAAAATCCTTTTAACCTCACCTCTAAGATCTTGAATCTTTGTTATTCTACTCTTCTTACAAGATCCTGAATAATCTGGTCCTTGACTATTTCTCCAGTCTTATTTTATGCCTCTTTCCTTCTCCTTTTCTTACTATTCCAAGCCATACTGACCTGTTTTAATTTTTTAAATCTTCAGGGTCTTTCCCATTTCAGGACCTTTGCACATGACCCCTCTACCTGGAAAACTTTCTCCAACTTCCTCTTTCCGTACTAACTCCTACATTGCTTTCTTTTTTTTTTTTAAGATTTTATTTATTTATTTGAGACAGAGAGAATGAGAGACAGAGAGCATGAGAGGGAGGAGGGTCAGAGGGAGAAGCAGACTCCCTGCTGAGCAGGGAGCCCGATGCGGGACTCGATCCTGGGACTCCAGGATCATGACCTGAGCCGAAGGCAGTCGCTTAACCAACTGAGCCACCCAGGCGCCCTCTACATTGCTTTCTTAAGGAAGTTTAGACTGATATACCCATTATAACCTCTCATATCACCTTCTACTTATCCGTCATAGCACATCTCATAGTTTGTATTTATGTGACTATTTCTTTAATATTTGCCTCCCCCACTGAACTGTAAGTTCCATGAAGGCAAGGACCATGTCTCTTTGGGTACCGTATTTTTTCCCTAAACTTAACTTAATGCTTGGAATACAGTATGTGCACAAACAATAAAGGTTGAATTTAATAACATTGGATTGAAGTCAGACTTGGGAAAAATAAAATACTTTGTCTCTATTTGTAAAGACTAAATATACCTAACATTTACTGAGTGCAAAGTACTCTTCTAAGTTCTCCTAATATTCACCACAACCATATGAAGTGGACTTTATAATTATCTCTACTTGACAGATAAGGAAGCAGAAGAGAGGTTAAGCCATTTGCCCAAGCTCACATAGATTGTAAATGTCAGAGTCAGGGTTCAAATCTAAACAATCTTGCTCTAGAACCCTAGATTCAAGTTAAAATCCTAATATATTACAATCTGTAGGAAAGCACCACATGAATGTCTACATTAGAGAGGAATTGATCTCAATTTTTTTTGAATCCTAATTTCAAAAAACCAGTGAAGGGGCTTATTGGTTTAGCTCAGATCAGGTACTTATCCGTAAAGCAATCAACCTAGATCAAGGTGATGGGCACTATAAGACCATGTAGCTTTCATGCCAGATACGTGGATGCTGAGGAGCAGTTTCCAGGAGAATGGGACATGCCAGGCTGATAATCTCATAGTAGAGTACACACATATTTCTTCCTATATATCCAATTTCATAAATTCCCTTGTCCAACATAATGCAGTTGCATCACACAGAACAACCGATAGCTTGCCTCCTCAATGAGAAACATTCAAAGACATGATCAGCTATACATTTATCTCTGATTCCCAGAATCAACAGAATCAAGTCTGGATATGGTTGTACACAATTTTGCAATCTATGGGCTAATTGACAAACTTAATGACCCTCAAGAGAGTAGAGTCACAACCTTTGCAAAGGTTCTAAAGTCTGCTCCTGCCATGTGAGAAATTATCTTGGGGCACCAGTAGCGAGAAGTAAGGGGAAAGAGGTAAGGTAGATTAATATGCTTTGATACAGTTCAAGCAGAATGGAAGAACCATACTTCCTGAATATGGGTCATACAATGTTCATATTCCTTTTTTCCCCTCCTGTGTCAGCTTTCCTCACCTTTGGTGAGGTAATGTGGATCAGAATTGAGTTTGAGCAAGGGGTCCAACAGACTGAAGCTACGTGGAGCCAACATACACAATCGTCTATTAGAAAGATTGCAGGGTTAAGTATACCTACCTAATCAATAGCTGTGTTTCAGCAGCTAGCCTGATGATTAGCTATGGATTTGATTTACATTTCTAGAGCAGAGTACAAGTGGGGCAAGAATGGTATCATCTATGGATGGCTGATTTAAGACCTCATAAATGTTGAATACTTAATGTACCTTGTGTATATTTAGTGAATTGTGAATACTTGGTACATCTTGGTTCTTCCTTCACTTTCTAGTTCAGAACATGTGTGCTCTACTTACTTTTATATCTAACATACCCCACGTGCCATTTGCTTCTGTATTCAGTTTCATCTAGCCTCCTTATTTTTTGTTTTTCTTATTTTCTATAGCAAAATTTAAAAAAAAATTTAAGTTTTTACTTACTTATTATAAGTAACCTCTACACCCCAACATGGGGCTTGAACTCATGACTCTGAGATCAAGAGTCACATACTCTTCTGACTGAGCCAGTCAGGTGCCCCAAAAATTCTTAATAATACAACAAATGCATATTACAAATTTAAAAATCATGTATAGTTAAAATGACCTTTGAAGATCTCTTAAATCTCCATAAAGCAAAATGTGTTGTATTTTTGAGCCATATTGGAGGCTGACATGCTATCTCTCAATAAAGTCCAACACAGTGGATTTTTTCCTCCCATGTTGGAACAGATTGCTCATTCTTCTCCTGAGCACCAGAGGAAGTTGTTGGTTTCTATTTAGGGACTCTAGCCTTGCACTTAGACTGCTAGGTGGCCACACCGTGAGAGGCCCGAAACTGAGACCTCTGGAGGAATTGACACATTCATGTCTTCCATCTCCTGCTTACTTTGAGCAGTCATTTGCTGAGTGAAATGATCTGATGCTGCTTTCTCTCAAGCTCACTTGAATTCACATGAATTACGCATGTGTATGTTGTTCTAGAGTACAACAAATATAAAGTGATGAAAGACAAACAGGATTTCCATAACTTAAAAACCTTCTGAAAGAAGAAAAGAGAAATCAATGTATAGTGGTCATTGGTACAGATCTTATATCTTGCTGGATGAGATAAGGTAGATCATAGGACCAGCAGATTTCACAGGCATTCATTTGTTAACTCACCCCCTTAATAATGGAATAAGTTCAGTATGTGTGCCCCAGGTTCCGTCTGCTGGGAGAATTTTCCATGCTTATATCCCACAGGGCCATCCCTGAAAAAGAACTTGGGGTGATTCCTCTGAAGAGGACTTGACCGTTTTAGTGGTGTACTCTCTGTTGGTGAATATATTTGGGCTGTCGTTTGTCTTAAGGGTTAAACAATAATCAACAGCTTACCGTGCAAGGATTGAGGGTTTTTTGGTTAATACTTCTTTTTTTTTTTATTAAGATTTTATTTATTTATTTGAAAGACAGCTCGAGTAAGCCAGCACGAGCAGGGGTGAGGGGTAGGGGGAGAGGGAGAAGCAGGCTCCCAGCTGAGCAGGGAGTCTGATGCGGGGCTCCATCGCAGGACCCCAAGATCATGACCTGAGCTGAAGGGAGATGCTTAACCAACTGAGCCACCCAGGAGGCCCTGGTCAGTTCTTCTTTAAGACCTTAGTTAACTGCCTGTTGCTTTCATTTTGGGGGACAGTGGGTTTGTTAATAACACAATCTAGAAGTCATTTATGGTGAGGAGCATAGGATAATGATTTACCAAACCTGTAACAGATGGTCATCTTTGGATCAATGAAATATTGCCCAGTGGTGGGTAATACAAAAATAGAATTCCCACAGTAGCCATCTGGATGGTGGAAAAAGGTGTTCCCAATTCCCTTAAGTGTTTTCCTAAGGTAGGCTTGTAATCATACTATATTTTGTTCATCAATTTGTTGTTTTATTCTCCTAGATGACTATTTCCTAACATCTCTTCTGTCAAACCCCCAATACCTTCCTTCCTACTCCCGCTCACAATTGATGACCACCATAACAGTAATTACACAAATTTAGTGCCTTAAAACAACAAAATATTGTCTTTTAGTTCTATGGGCCTTGACACAGGTCTTGCGGGGCTAAAATCAAGGTGTAGGGGCTGTCCCTTTCTGGAAGCTCAAGGGGAGAATCAACTCCTTGCCTTTTCCACCTTCCAGAGGCCACCTGCATTCCCTGGCTCTTGGTCTCCTTCTTCTATCAGCAAACTTAGGAACTCTCTGACCGTTTTCCCATCGTCACAGGTTCCCAGACCCAATCTTCTGTTTCCCTCTTCCACTTTTTTCAGTAACAGTTTTTCTGAAGATCTAATTCACCCATTTAAAGCGTACAATTCAATAGTTTTAGTATATTCGTGTAATTGTGCATTTTTCACCACAACCAATTATTAAATACTTTTCATCACCCCCAAAAGAAACCCTGTACCTTTTAGGGGTCACCTTTTGTTTTCCCCACCCCCAAAGCCTGGCCACCAATAATTGTTCTGTCTCTATGGATTTGCCTATTCTGGACATTTGGTATAAATGGAATAATACAAGGGGCGCCTGGGTGGCTCAGTCGTTAAGTGTCTGCCTTTGGCTCAGGTCATGATCCCAGGGTCCTGGGATTGAGCCCCGCATCAGGCTCCCTGCTCGGCGGGAAGCCTGCTTCTCCCTCTCCCACTCCCCCTGCTTGTGTTCCCTCTCTCGCTGTCTCTCTCTGTCAAATAAATAAAATCTTTAAAAAAAAAAAAAGGAAAAATACAATATGTACTCTTCTGTGCCTGGCACTTAGCATGTTTTCACAGCTTATTCATGTTGTAGCATGTGTCAGTATTTATTCCATTTCCCTCTTCCACTTTTGAGGACTCTTCTAGAGATAAAATCCACCTGCTAGGAAGAAGAATTTCTCTCAGCAGTGGAAGGGAAGAACAGGAATGAGAAAAATTGATGAATACCCATAAAAAAATAGAGCACACTAACTTTTTATTTTATTTTATTTTTCTTTGTTAGTTACTCTTTTCTGGTTGTTTATTTCCTGAACTCCGTAACTAAATAGCTATTTGTTCCTGCCCCTCAATCACTTCAGATGCAACATTTCCAAATAAAAAAATGATCTGTTTTACCCTAGACCTGTTTCCTCCTCTGAGTTTCTCATTTCAATGAATTGTACTACCGTTCACCAAATTTCCCATCACCCATACCTAACCAGTGACTAGTGAACATTTGTTAACTCTGTCTGCTAGTCTCCATGGCCATTACCGGCACCTTAGTTCAGGCCCTTCGCCAGTTCTCACTTATATGACTGGGGAGTTGATCCCCTCTTCTGTCCATTCTCCACAGTGTAGCCAGGGAGGGCCATTTAAAGACCTAGCTGATCACATGATTTCTTTCTAAAATGATATACAATGGTTACTCATTGTCCTTAGGATAAAGTATAAACTCTCATATGATGTAAGATACCCATTTTCTGAAACTTGTCCAGCTCTCCTATTCTTCTTCCTCTCTTTACCCAACCATCACCAATTTCATATGTTATCATAATTTCCCAATCTGTTCATATTCTCTTTACTGACTTGTGTCTTTTTACATACTGCTTCTCTTGCCTGAGAAACTCTTTTCCCCTTTCCCCTGGCTAACTCATATATGTTGAGACTCAGCTTAGGCATTAATATCCTTTGGAAAGGGTGTTTCAAGATATTTCCTGCTTGAGCTAAATGCTCCTACCTATGTGCTTCATAAATTCCATATACTTACCAATATCATGGTACTTATCACATGGCTTTGTCTGTTAATTTTACTTCCATGCTTTTCCAGGCAGATTGTAAGTCCTTTATTGACAGAGACTATTTTATGTGTATCTTTGAAAGCTGAGGACCTACCATACCAGAGAGCTGACAATTGGTTAGTATTCAATAAATTTTGGTTGAATAAAGGGAAGAAAATTAAATGACACTTAATGGGTGGTTTGGGAGGGCTATGAAAACACGTTTCATCTTCAATATAGTTAAAAAAAATTTTTTATTGTGGTAAAATGCATATGACAGAGAAATTACCATTTTAACCATTTTTAAGTATACAATTCAGTGACATTAAATACATTCAAATTATTTTGCAACCCTTACCACTAACCCTTTCCAGAACTCTTTCATTAACCCAGAGAGAACTCTGTATATATCAAATAATAACTCCCCGTTCCACTCTGCCCACAGTCCTTGGAAATCTTTATTCTACTTTCTGTTTCTATGATTTGCCTATTCTTGGGTAACTCATAAAAGTGTAATCATGTAATATCTGTCCTTTTGTGTCTGGCTTATTTCACTTAGCATAATGTTTTCAAGGTTCATTCATGTTGTAGCATGTACCAGAACTTCCTTCATTTTTAAGGCTAAAAAACATTTCATTGTGTGTATATGCTACATTTTGTTTATCCTTCATCTGTTGATGGACACTTGGAGTGTCTCCATGTTTTAGCTATTGTGAATAATGCTGCTATGAATATTGGTGTACAAATATCTGTTTGACTCCCTGGTTTAAGTTCTTTTGCATATATTCTTTTGCAAATTTGCAAAAATTCTTTTGCAATTTCTGAATCATATGATAGTGTAGTTAACGTTTACCTTTGTGAGGGACCACCATAACTGTTTTACAAAATGGCTGCAGTTTGCATTCCCACCAGCAATGAATGAGGGTTCCAATTTCTCACATCCTCACCAACACATATTTTTTTCTTTTTTCTTCTTTTTAAAAAGATGTTATTTATTTATTTGACAGAGAGAAAGTGAGAGAGCACAAGCAGGAGGAGGGGCAGAGGCAGAGGGAGAAGCAGGCTCCCTGCTGAGCAGGGTGAGCCGGATGCGCTTGATCCCAGGACTCTGAGATCATGACCTGAGCCAAAGGCAGTTGCTTAACTGAGCCACCCAGGCGCCCCTCTTTTTTCTTTTCTTTCTTTTTTAAAAGATTTTATTTATTTATTTCACAGAGAGATAGCGAGAGCAGGAACACAAGCAGGGCGAGTGGGAGAGGGAGAAGCAGGCTTTCCCGCGGAGCAGGGAGCCTGTTGCGGGGCTCGATCCTTTCTTTTTTCTTTTCTTTTCTTTTTTCTCTTCTCTTCTCTTCTCTTCTCTTCTCTTCTCTTCTCTTCTCTTCTCTTCTCTTCTCTTCTCTTCTCTTTTCTTTTCTTTCCCTCCCTCCCTCCCTTCCTTCCTTCCTTCGTTCCTTCCTTCCTAATAGTCATCCTTTTGAGTATGAAGTAGTATCTCCTTGTGGTTTCAATTTGCATTTCCCAAATGGTTAGTGACATTAAGCACTTTACATGTGCTTGTTGGCACATATATCTTCTTTGGATAAATATCTTTTCAAGTCTTTTGCCTCTTTTTAGATTGGTTTGTTTGTTTTTGTTGAGTTGTAGGAGTTCTTTATATATTCTGGATATAAGATATATGATTGGCAAATATTTTCTCTCTTTTGGGGAGTTACCCTTTCATTCTCTTAATAGTGTCCTTTGATTCACAAAAGTTTTTAATTGTAATGAAGTCCAATTTATCTAATTTTTATTGTTGTTACCTGTTTTTAGTGTCTTAGTCAAGAAATCATTGCCAAATCCAATGTCATGAGCTTTTTTCTATATCGCTTTCTAAGTTTTTTTGTTTCAGCTCTTATGTTTAGGTCTTTGATCCAGTCTGAGTTAGTTTTCACGTATGATGTAAGATAAGGGTCCAACCTCATTCTTTTGCATATGGATATCCAGCTTTCTCAGCACGATTTTTTTTTTAAAGATTTTATTTATTTATTTGACAGAGAGAGACACAGCAAGAGAGGGAACACAAGCAGGGGGAGTGGGAGAGGGAGAAGCAGGCTTCCCGCCGAGCAGGGAGCCCGATGTGGGGCTCAGTCCCAGGACCCTGGGATCATGACCTGAGCCGAAGGCAGATGCTTAATGACTGAGCCACCCAGGCACCCCTCAGCACCATTTGTTGAAAGACTGCCCTTTCTCCATGAAATAGTCTTGGCACCCCTGTTGAAAATCATTTGACTATGTATGTGAGGTTTTATTTCTGGGGTCTCTATTCTATATGTTTGTATTTATGCCAGTACCACACTGTTTTGATTACTATGGCTTTATAGTGAGTTTTAAAATCAAGAAGTGTGAGTCTTCCAACTTCATTTTTTCTTTTTAAGATTGTTTTAGCTGTTTGGGTTCCCTTGAGAGTCTATGTGAATTTTAGAATGGATTTTTCTATTTCTGCAAAGATGTCATTGGGATTTTGATAGGAATATCATTGAATCTGTAGATTGCTTTTTGGTAGTATTGATATCTTAATAATATTAAGTCTTCCAGTCCATAAATGTGGGATGTCTTTCCATTTATTTCTGTCTTTGATTTCTTTCAGGAACATAGTTGTAAGTGCACACTTCTTTTGCCTCCTTGGTTAAGTTTATTTCTAAACATTTTATTCTTTTTGGTGCTATTGTAAATGGAATTTTCTTTTTAAAGATTTTATTTATTTATTTATTTGAGAGAAAGAGAGAGAGAGAAACAGCATGAGAGGGGAGAGGGTCTGAGGGAGAAGCAGGCTCCCCGCTGAGCCGGGAGCCCGATGTGGGACTCGATCCCGGGACTCCGGGATCATGACCTGAGCCGAAGGCAGTTGCTTAACCAACTGAGCCACCCAGGCGCCCCTGGAATTTTCTTTTTAGATCGTTTGTTGCTATTGTATAGAAATGCACCCTTTGTGAGTGTTGGTTTTGTATCCTGTAAGTTTTCTGAATTTGTTTATTAGTTTTAAGTGTGTGTGTATATGTAGAATCTTTAACGTTTCTTCATATAAGATCATGTTGACAGTGAACACAGATAATTTTACCTTTTTTTCCCCAATTTGGATATCTTTCCTCTCTCTTTTCTTTTCTCTCTTTCTTTCTCTTTCTTTCTTTCTTTCCTTCCTTCCTTCCTTTCTTTCTTTCTTTTCTTTCTTTCTTTCTTTTTCTTTCTTTCTCTTTCTTTCTCTTTCTTTCTTTCTTTCTTTCTTTCTTTCTTTCTTTCTTTCTTTCTTTTCTTTCTCCCTTCCTCCTCCTCCTCTTCTTCTTCTCCATCTTCATCTTTATCTTCCTCCCCATCCCCCTCCTCCTCTTCTTCTTCATCTTCCTCCCCCCACCTTCTTCTTTGCCTAGTTACTCTGGCTAGAACTTCCAATACTATTTTGAATAGAAGTGGCAAGAAGTAGGCATCCTAGGGGCGCCTGGGTGGCACAGTTGGTTAAGCGACTGCCTTTGGTTCAGGTCATGATCTCGGGGTCCTGGGATCAAGCCCCATATCGGGCTCCCTGCTTGGCAGGAAGCCTGCTTCTCCCTCTCCCACTCCCCCTGCTTGTGTTCCCTCTCTCGCTGTGTCTCTCTCTGTCAAATAAATAAATAAAATCTTAAAAAAAAAAAAAAAAGAAGTAGGCATCCTTGTCTTGTTCCTGATCTTAGAGGAAAGGCTTTCAACACTGAGTATATTAGCTGTGGATTTTCCATATATGGGCTTTATCATGTTGAAGAAATTTTTTTCTATTCCTAGTTCATTGATTCTTTTATCACAAAAGGATATTGAATTTTGTCATACTTTCTTTGCATCAGTTGTGTTCCCCCCCTTCATTCTATTAGTTCTATTGATATTGTATTTTACATTGGTTGATTTTTGTGTGTTGAACTGTCCTTACATCCTGGGAATAAAACCCACTTGGTCATGGTATATAACCCTGTGGAATTTGGTTTGCTAGTAGTTTGTTGAGGATTTCTGCATCAATATTCATAAGGGATGTTGGCCTGTAGTTTTCTGGTAGTATCTTTGTTTGGCTTTGGTATTAGGGTAATGATAACCTCGTAGAATGAGTTAGGAAGTATTCCCTCCTCTTCAATTCTTTTTTGAACAATTTGAAAAGGACTGGTGTTAATTCTTCCTAAGTGTTTAGTAGAATTCACTAGTGAACCTTCTGATCCTGTGATTTTGTTGTTGTTGTTGAGAGTTTTTGATTCCTGACTCAATACTCTTACTAGTTTTCGGTCTATCCAGATTTTTCTCTTTCTTCATGAGTCAGTTTTGGTAGGTTGTGTGTTTCTAGGGATTTGTCCACTTCATCTAGATTATCCAGCATGTTGGCATACAATTATTCATAGTATTCTCTCATGATTAATTTTATTTCTTTAAAATCAGTAGTAATATCCCCACTTTTTTTTCTTATTTAGTAATTTGAGTTTTCTCTCTTTTTTTCTTAGCCAATCTCGCTAAAGAGTTGTCAATTTTTTTGAGCTTTTCAAAGAACCAATTTTGGTTTAGTTGATTTTCTTTGCTTTACTATTCCCATTTTATTTATCTCCACCTCAATCTTTATTATTTCCTTCCTTCTGCAGATGTTGGGTTTCTCTGTCTTTTTCTAGTTTCCTAAGGTGTAAAGTTAGGTTATTGATTTTGATATTCTTCTTTTTTAAAATATGTTTTTATAGTTGTAAATTTCCCTGTTAGAACTGCTTTTGCTACCTCCCATAAATTTTGATACGTTGTGTTTTCATTTTCGTTTTTACCAAGGTATTTTCTAATTTCACTTGTGATTTCTTCTCTAACTCATTAGTTGTTTAAGAGTATGTTCTTTGGGGGCGCCTGGGTGGCTCAGTTGGTTAAGCGACTGCTTTCAGCTCAGGTCATGATCCTGGAGTCCCTGGATCGAGTCCCGCATCGGGCTCCCTGCTCGGCAGGGAGACTGCTTCTCCCTCTGACCCTCCCCGCTCTCATGTGCTCTCTCTCTCATTCTCTCTGTCTCAAATAAATAAATAAATAAATAATCTAAAAAAAAAAAAGAGTATGTTCTTTGGGACATCTGGGTGGCTCAGTTGGTTAAGCATCTGCCTTCAGCTCAGGTCATGATCCCAGGGTCCTGGGATTGCTTCCCGCATCGGGCTCCTTGCTTAGCGGGGAGCCTGCTTCTCCCTCTGCCTGCCGCTCCCTCTGCTTGTGCTCTCTCTCTCTGACAAATAAATAAATAAAATCTTTAAAAAAAAAAGTATGTTCTTTAGGGGAGCCTGGGTGTTGCAGTTGGTTAAGCATCCGAATCTTGGTTTCGTTCAGGTCATGATCTCAGGGTCATGAGATTGAGCCCATGTAGGGGTCTGTGCTAGGGGAGGCTGGGTGGTGCAATTGGTTAAGCATACCACTCTTGGTTTCAGCTCAGGTCATGATCTCCAGGTTGTGAGATCAAGCCCCATGTAGGTCTCCATGCTTAGTGGGGGGTCCGCTTGAGATTCTCTCTCCCTCCCACTCATGCTCACTTGCTCTCTCTCTCTCCCCCAAATAAATAAATCATAAAAAGAAAAGAGTATGTTCTTTAATTTCCACATATTTTTGATTTCTTAAACTTTCCTTCTGTTTTTGATTTCTAGTTTCATTCTATTTTGATAAGAAGATGCATTGCACAATTTCAATTTTTTAAAATTTATTAAGAATTGTTTGGAATATATATATATTTATATGTATATTTGGTTCTGCTGGTTAGTGTATATATGCTTATATTTGTTATATCTTTTTGATGAACTGACCCTTCTATCAAGATATAATGTCCTGGGGCGCCTGGGTGGCTCTGTCAGTTAAGCATCTGACTCTTGGTTTTGGCTCAGGTCATGATCTCAGAGTCCTGGGATCAAACCCCTGTCAGGCTCTGCACTCAGCGGGAAGTCTGCTTGAGATTCTCTCTCCCCCTGCCCCTACCACTCGTGTACGCTCTCTCTTGCTCTCTCAAATAAATAAATTTAAAAAAAGATATAATGTCCTTATTTGTCTCTTGTAACAGTCTTTAACTTCATTTCTACTTTGCCTGATATTATTATAGCCACCCTAGTTCTCTTTTGATTATTGTTTGCTTGGGATATCTTCTTCCACCCTTTCACTTTCAGGCCATTTGTGTCTTTGGATCTAGTGAGTCTCTGGTAGACAGTATATAGTTGGATCATGTTTTTAAATCAGTTCTGCCAATCTCTGCCTTTTGATTGGACAGTTTAATCCATTTACATCTAAAGTAATTACTGATAAGTGATGGATCACTAAATCCTACACCTGAAACTATTATTACACTGTACATTATCTAACTGGCGTTTAAATAAAAACTTGGAAGAAAAAATAAAGTAATTATTGATAATAAAGAACTTACTTCTGGGGCCTGAGAAGGTGGGGTCTGTGACGCTCACGACCCGGGCTCTGGCGCTTCTTTCCTCTCCGCTAGCTGCGACCTGAGGGAGAACTGTTGCTAGGTCTGTGGGGAGCCGCAGCAATGGCCTCTGTGCTGTCCTACGAAAGCCTGGTCCACGCTGTGGCCAGAGCCATGGGAAGTGTGACAGCAATGACAGTATTTTTTCCCTTGGATACAGCTCAACTCCGACTTCAAGTTGTTGAGAAAAGAAAGTCCAAAACTACACACATGGTGCTCCTCGAGAACATTAAGGAAGAAGGCCTCCTGGCACCATATCGAGGGTGGTTTCCAGTTATTTCTAGTCTCTGCTGCTCCAGTTTTGTCTATTTCTACACTTTTAATAGTCTCAAAGCAGTCTGGGTCAAAGGTCAACGTTCTACTACTGGAAAAGATCTAGTAGTTGGATTTGTTGCAGGAGTGGTGAATGTGTTGCTAACAACTCCACTCTGGGTGGTAAACACCAGACTAAAGCTGCAAGGGGCAAAATTTAGGAATGAAGACATTGTACCAACCAACTACAAAGGTATTATTGATGCTTTTCATCAGATCATTCGAGATGAAGGAACCTTGGCTTTATGGAATGGCACATTTCCTTCCTTGCTGTTGGTCTTCAATCCTGCCATCCAGTTCATGTTCTATGAAGGTTTAAAAAGGCAGCTTCTAAAGTAACGAGTGAAGCTTTCTTCTTTGGGTGTGTTCGTCATCATTGGGTGCAATATCCAAAGCGATTGCTACCACCATCACCAACCTATGCAGACGGTACAGTCAATTCTGAGATTTGGACGTCACAGACTAAACCCAGAAAACAGAACACTGGGGAGTCTTTGGAATGTTCTCTATCTTCTTCACCAACGAGTAAAGCATTTTGGAATCATGGGACTCTACAAAGGCCTTGAAGCCAAACTGCTACGGACAGTCCTCACTGCTGCTCTCATGGTCCTGGTTTATGAGAAACTGATGGCTGCTACCTTCACAGTTATGGGGCTGAAGAGTGCCCACAAGCACTGAGACACCTCACACTGCAAAGTGCAGAAAGATGCTCAGGATGGGGCGTTCCTTCTGTGTGAAGGGAAGTGATTCTCTTTTTATTTTTGTGTGTGCACCGTGAATTTTACCCTCATTGGCTGAAAAGCGTCTAAGGGTAAACATGGAATATAGCCAGCTGGACCTGTCCACAACTTAATTTTTATGATGGTTGGTTGAATTTTGTGAGGGAGGTTAGTCTGATGGTCATACAAAAAAAACCATTATTGAAAACCTGAAAAAAAAAAAAAAGAACTTCTGTAATTTTGCTATTTGGTTTTTGTATGTCTGATAGCTTTTTGTTCCTCATTTTCTCCATTACTGCTTTCTTTTGTGTTTTCTTGATTTTTGGTAGTGACATATTTTGTTTCTCTTCTTATTTCCTTTTGTATGCATTCAGTAGTTATATTTTTGTGGTTACAATTATAATTGCATATAACATTCTGAAGTTATAGCTACCTAATTTGAACTGATACCAACTTAATTTCAATAGCATACAAAACTCCACTTCTGTACAGCTGTATCCTCCTCCCCACCCAACTTTATGTTATTGATGTAACAAGTTACATTTTTATATATTATGTGCCTATATTAGTTCCCTAGTGCTGCTCTAACAAGTTACTGGAATTGGGTGGTTTAAATAGGAGAAATTTGTTATCTCACAGAGGCTAGAAGTTATCTCTGGAGGCTAGAAGTCCAAGATCCACATGTCAGCAGGATTGCTTCCTCCTGAGTCTGTGAGAGATAATCTGTTCATGTCTCTTACCTACTTCCTGGTGCTCTCCTGATAATCTTTGGTGTTCTTTGGCTTATAGAAATCATCACCCCAATCTCTGCCTTCGTCTCCAAATTTCCCCTTTTTATAGAGACATCAGTCATATTGGATTAGGGGCCCACACTACTCCAGTGTAACCTCATCTTAACTAATTATATCTGCAATGACCTTATATAGAAATAAGGTCATATTCTGAGGTACAGAGGTTTAGAATTTCAACATATTAATTTGGGGGGGCACATAATTTAACCCAAAACAGTGCCCCAGTAATATAGCTTTGTAATTATTTTATGCATTTTTTCCTCTTAATTCCTTTATCAGAGATCTTTATTTCTTCATGTAGCTTCAAGTTACTGTGTAGCATCCTTTCATTTTAACTTGAAGGACTCCCTTTAACATTTCTTGTAAGGCATTATCTAGTGAAAGTGAATTCCCTCAGCTTTTGTTTATCTGGGAATCTTCATTTCTCCTTTATTTTTCCAGGAAAGTTTTGATGGTTATAGAATTCTTGGTTGAGGGGCGCCTAGGTGGCTCAGTCGTTAAGCATCTGCCTTCGGCTCAGGTCATGATCCCAGGGTCCTGGGATCGAGCCCCGCATCGGGCTCCCTGTTCGGCGGGAAGCCTGCTTCTCCCTCTCCCACTCCCCCTGCCTGTGTTCCCTCTCTCGCTGTGTCGCTCTCTGTCAAATAAATAAATAAAATCTTAAAAAAAAAAAAAGAATTCTTGGTTGACAGTGTTTATCTTTCAGCACTTTAAACATTTTATTCCACGTTCCTTTGGCCTCCAAGTTTTCTTGTGGGAAATTGGTTGATATTCTTATTGAGGATCCCTAGTACTTGATGATGGTTCACTTTTCTCTTGCTGCTTTCAAGCTTCTCTCTTTTTCTTTGAACAGTTTCCTTATAATGTGTCTCAGTTGGATCTTTTTGAGATTATCCTACCTGGAATTCACTGGGCTTCTTGGGGTTATAAAATGATGTATTCTTGCAGTTGTAGATTCATGTATTTCATCAAATTTGGGATGTGTTGCCATTATTTCTTTAATCTTTCCCCCTTTCTCTTTTCTAGGACTCACATAATGTGTATGTTGGTATGTTTCATGGTATCCCACAGGTCCCTTTGGTTGTGTTCACTTTTCTTCATCCTTTTTGTTTCTGCTCCTCAGACTCCATAATTTCAATTGTCTAATTGTCAGGTCTCCTGATTTTTAAAATTCTATTTGCTCAAATCTGCTGTTGGATCTCTCTAGTGAATTTTTCATTTCAATTATTGTAATTTTCACCTCCAGAATTTGTTTGGTTCCTTTTTATAATTTATGTCTCTGTTGATATTTTCATTTTTTGTACATCATTTCCCTGGTTTCCATTAGTTCTTTATCCACGTTTCCCTTTATGTCTGTGAATATATTTTAAGTTTCTCTAGTAAGTCTGATGTCTGGGCTTTCTCAGGAATAGTTTCTGTGAAGTTACTTTGTTCCTTTGAATAAGCTATGTTTTCTGTTTTTATCTATACCTAGTGATTTTTTGCTAAAAATTAGAATTTAGCTATTATAATATGGTAATCTCTGGAGATCACATTCTCCCCCTTCCCCAGGATTTGATTTTGTGTGTGTGTGTGTGTGTGTGTGTTGTTGTTGTTGAAGTCTGTAGTAGTCTGTATTTTTTGAGGGTTTTCCTAACTATTTTTGTAGAGGCTAATATAATCCTTGTCATATATGATCACTGAGGTCTCTGTGCCTTTATTTTGATAGAGATTTCCGTGAATCCCAGGAATTCTTCCAGTGTTTGCACATTGGTTCTATGCCAGGGCATTCCTGCAACACTTAGCTAGTCTTGTTCTGAGGCTAGCAATCAGCCTGAGGTGAAAGCTTAAGGTCTTCTCAGATCTTTTCTAAGCATGCATCTTTCTTGGGTGTGCTTGTTGCTTTCTAAATTCTCCCATGTATTAAATTCCACTTAATTTCTCAGTTGCATCCCAGCTTTTCTTTTGGGCCTTAGATAGACTCTTGTGTTTCCACCTGTACTCTCTTGCCCCAGAAGTCTGTGGGACTGTAGTCATATTTCAAGTTTGAGTAGTAACCACTGCTTTTCCTATATGATTTCTGAGTTAGACATAACAGTAACAAGCTCCTTGCATCAGTCCTTCAAGTATCCCCCAGACAATTTAGAACAGATGTACACAATAGTTTGCAAATAAGGTCTTCTCTGCTCCTTCCAATTTGGGGGATAGTACTGGGAACTTGGCTGCCATCACTTCAAGACCAAAACCCCTGCCATGCTGGGGAGGGGCAGAGCAAGGGTGAGTAAAAATGCCACAAAAATTTCTTACTGTTTGAAGATTGCTTTCTTTTTTTGATTGGGTGTTTGCTTGGTGGCTGTAAACCTTTGAGTGTTTTCCAGAGCTCCAGTAAGATTGGTTCAGATAATTTCTGCCTTTAAAAAATGTTTCTGGGGGTGCAGAATGAAAACTTGGAGCTTCCTAGCTGCCAGTTCACTGATGTCCTCTTTTTCAACATAGTTTAGCCTTCACTTGGACTTTCACCAAAGGGCATTAGAGGCCTTGGCATGAGACCTAAATGAAGGTGTGTGCAATCACAAAAAATGGTGGGAACAAAGACACTCTTAGCCACCATAAAGAAACTTGGAATAAGAACTTGTTTGGGGAGTTAAAGTTTTATAGATGAGGAATCCACTAGGATATTGGATGACAGTTGAGAACAGATAAGCTCATGGAATGTTCTGTCCAGGTAGTAAATTGCTCAGGGAGCTGGTGCTTGCCGACAGTATGGGACAGCTGCAGTTACATGCTACAGATGATTGGGTCTGTTTCTGGATGCAGATTAATTCCAGCTCATGAAGGGTTTTGAGCAATGCCAAAAATGATCTAGTAGAAGAATATGTGAAAGTAATGAGATGGCTGGTTCTGGTGCTAAATTAGAGCCTCCCCTCAGGGCTCAAAGAACCTGTCTGATTCAATTCATTCCTAATGGTAGCTGTCATATCAGTTTGTCCCAACCCTGACTGTGGTTCACAGCCATATCTCAGAAGTAACTTGGGAAGGTAAGCCTTTAATAATTGTCTCCATCTCTCTATTTCCATCCCCTCCCTCCTGTCAACAGTACCCCTGCCTCTCCTCTCAGTCTTCTTCTCTGACTACTTATCCTCCTTTGCTTCCTACTTCCTCAGCAAAAATAATACTCCAAGGAAATCATCTGCTAAATGAATTCACATTAAGGTGTACATAGTGAATAAGACTTGAGTGTAAACACTTTCAGGGGCTATTTGCATTTTAACAGAAATCTGTATTTCAAGATAAAAGAAAAAAATTTCTAATTGTGAAGCTCTAAGTGTTAACTGTTCCACAGAGAAGAGAATTTTTAGAGGAGCTTGTTCCAACTCAATATTTTTCTGTTTTCTAGTTATTCACTACTCCAGATAGCATGAAGAAATACCAAATTATAAAAGAGCTTTAAAAAACCAAATTTGTCCTCCCAATGTGAAATGAAGCTCTGGGGCTGATTTGAGTATAATGTCATTGGATAATGACCTTTTACATTTTTTCAGGGAGAGACACCAGGGATAAAGCCAAGGCCTTGATGATATTGAGAAGTCAAGTCAAGTCAAGGAGATTTTCTTTCTTTTTTTTTTTTTTTAAAGATTTTATTTATTTATTTGACACAGAGAGACACAGCGAGAGAGAGAGCACAAGCAGGGGGAGTGGGAGAGGGAGAAGCAGGCTTCCTGCGGAGCAGGGAGCCTGATGCGGGGCTCGATCCCAGGACCCTGGGATCATGACCTGAGCCGAAGGCAGACGCTTAACGACTGAGCCACCCAGGCGCCCCAAGTCAAGGAGATTTTCACCTTGCTACAGGAAAAGCTGTTAAGAAGTAATAAAACAGATCCAATTTAGAATCTTGAATATTTTAGAGGATAATAAGCAGCCTTCATACTTTTTTTTAAAGATTTTATTTATTTATTTGAGAGAGAGAGTGAGAGAGAGAGAGAGAGAAAGAGAGCACAAGAGGGGGGAGCGGGAGAGGGAGAAGCAGACTCCCTGCTGAGCAGGTAGCCCGATGCGGGACTCGATCCCGGGACTCCAGGATCATGACCTGAGCCGAAGGCAGTCGCCCAACCAACTGAGCCACCCAGGCGCCCAGCCTTCATACCTTTATATGGCCTTTCTTCCTAGTCATCATCAGAGAATCTTCACTGGGATACAGTACATAAAGTGGGGGGCTGCCAGTGCTAGCAAACTGGGTACCAGGAATTAAGAGCTAAGAGTGGGAAACACATTATTATTGTGATTGAATTTAACTTCTCCTAGCTTCTGTTTCTTCCTCTGTAATGTGGGAACAATAATAGCTTTTGAAGAGAGTTAGAACTCTTTTGATTGTAAACTACAAGAGGCCATATTGAACTAGGGTAAGTGGGGGGAAAAGGGGAATTTGTAGACTTCATTCTGGATGTCCAAGGGGCATTGGCTTTTGGGTAAGGTTGGATCCAGAGACCTAAAGGATACCTTCAGAACTTTCTGACTCTCTATTTCTTAGTTCTGCTTGGTTTTGTTTGGATTTATCCTCACACAGTTTTAATTTATGTGTCAGCTAAGAAGATCTAAAAAATGTATATCCCAGCTAACAATTCTAACAGAAAATCTCATTCAGATATCAGTCCCAGGAAGATTATATTGCCTTGCTCAGGTCAGATGTCTGAACCCTAGCCAATTGCTGTGTGGTGGGATTTTTTGATTGGCCAGCCTAAGTCATATGTGTAACCAGTGATTTGGCCAGTATACCATAGATGACTGCCTTTTCAGGGATCACATTGCATGGAGGGAGAATTTCCTAAAGGATTCAGAAGGCAGAGGATGGGAAAGTATGCTGGGCATAAAAATATTATAGCTATTATAATTTATCAAACCTACCACTATAGAATCAAATGAGGAGACACAGGGAAACTGTTTATAAAATACAATCATAATTAAAACTTTTAATTCAAATGATGATAATACCATGATTATCAAAATCAAGAAAGCTGCATTGTATAAGATGGCTTTATTATTATTCATTATTATTAAAGATGGGAAAAGATGAGCCATTCAATATCTGGTGCAAGATAACTGGATAGGCCTCTGGAAAAAATGAAAGTAGAAGCCATACCTCCCATATATAACAAATGGATTAAAGCTTTAAATGTAAAAATGAAGCCATAAAAGTATTAGAAGAAAACATGAGAAAACTCTTTTATAATCTTGGAATGGGGATGGTCTTCCAGTCATTATTAAAAATTCTGAACCCAAAGAATATGACTGATAAATAAAACTACATCAAAATCAAACATTCGTATGGTGAAAAACATCATTTGAGAAGAAGTCAAAAGGCAAAAACCAAATGTGATAAATAGCAGCAGTGCATTGGAGATGGCCTGCACTGGCTCCCAGGGGCTGATTATTAAATTTTCAGGAATTTTGAAAGCTGATTATCAAACACAGCCATTATTTAAAATTAAGTCAGACAAGCTTATAATTAAACACAGAATGTTACAAAGGTAAGAAATACTCCAAACTCATCACTTTCTAATTGTTTAACTACATTTTACTGTAATCCATGATCTTGGGGTTATTTACGTTTATTATATCTGTACTGTGGAGATATTATATAATGGTCTGCTACTGCACATCTCTTTCCAACTCCACATTTAGAGATGTAATATTGGTAGCTTGAGATTGTCTGTGGTGGGAACATTTACATCATGGAAGTTGGCAAATGCTATAAACCAGGGTTTATTTTCCCCAGAGACCATTGTTCGAAATTAACCAACACACCACTGAAAAAACTTTTTGCAATTTATATTACAGGGAAAGGGCTAATCTCCCTATATAATGTGCTCCTGTAAGCCAAGTATAAAAAACTATTCACCTAATAGAAACATAAGAAAGGTATGAAGTGTCCATTCATATAAATAAAGAGGTGCTCTGTGTCATAAAAGAAATGCAAATCAAAACCATACTGAGATATTATTTTTTACCTATTAAAGTAGCAAAAATCCAAGTTTAATAAAACTCTTTTGGAAAGGCTGTGGGGAAACAGGCATTCTTTTACATTGCTGATGAGGATAAAATTGGTATAACTGGAAGGCAATTTGGCAATATATATATAAAATTATATATAGTGTCCTATCATATAGTATAGAGTGTTTTTGTTTTTTAATAGCAAAAGATTGGAAACAACACAAATGTCCATCCACATGGGCTGGTTTAATAAATTGTGGAACATTCATACAGTGGAATTGACTGGAACTGTAAAAAAATTGAAATCATTCTCCAAGTTGAGAATGGGAGAATCTCCAAGTTGCATTTTACCCTTCAGTTTTATTGAGATGTAATTGATGTGTAACAATGTATTTGTTTAAGATGTACAACATAATACTTTGATATATGTATATATTGCAAATAATCACCACAACAGGTTTAGTTAACATCCATCACCTCATATAGTTACAATTTTTTTCTTGTGATGGGAACTTTTAAGATCTTGTAAGATCTTAGCAACTTTCAAATATACACTATAGTATTGTTAACTATAGTCACCATGCTATACATTACATCTCTAGAACTTGTTTACCTTATGACTGGAAGTTAGTACTTTTTGACCACCTTCACCCATTTTCCTCACCCCCCCCACCCCTTGCCTCTGGCAACCAGCAATCTGTTCTCTGCTTCTATGAATTTGTTTGTTTGCTTGCTTTTTTAGATTCCACATATAAATGAGATCATATAGTATTTGTTTTTCTCTGTCTGACTCATTTCACTTAACATAATGCCCCGAGGATCCATCTATGTTGTCCAAATGGTAGGATTTCCTTCTTTTTTATGGCTGAATAGTATTCCATTATATATATATATATTTTTTTTCTTTGTTCATTCATCAGGTTACATTATTAAGTGAAAAAAGGCAAGGTTGATATCAGAGTGTATAGTACATTCTCTTTTGCATAATGAAATAAAAATATAGTTGTATATGATTTGCATAAACAAACTCTGGAAGGATAAATAAGAAACTAATAAAAATGGTTATAGGGGGAGTTTGCTGTGCAGAATGTGGGAACTGGATGGGGGAAAACGGGGTGAGAACAAGACTTTGCATTATCGGGGCACCAAGATGGCTTAGTCAGTTAAGCATCTGCCTTTGGCTCAGGTCATGATCCTCGAGTCCTGGGATCGAGCCCCACATCGTCCCTGCTTCTCCCTCTCCCTCTGCCTCTCCCCCTGCTTGTGTTCTCTCTCTCTGTCAAATAAATAAAATCTTTTTTTAAAAAAAGACTTTGTATTATCTTTTTTACACTGAAATAAATGTTGAACTATGTCAACACACTACCTTTTTACAAAATTAAGTGAGAAGAAATAAAAGCTTCATTAAAGAGCACCTTGGTTGTTTGATTCACCAGACGCTCAATACTTATTGAGCAGTGACCGTGTGGCAGGCACTGTCCCAGGAACTACTCCCAGAAGACAGCACCAGATCATATAAGTTGTGATCTAAAGCTAAGAGTTTAGTGGTTGTCTTTAGTCTCATAAACCACTCTTGAAATGCCGCATCTTCTGTTATGCCCACCCAGCAGTGTTCTCTCATCCCATTTGGTCTCATATTCATGACTTCCACATGGGAGGAACAACTCCCAGGCCCTTCAGGTCTAGGGACAATTTAATGCTTGTGTCTTCTTTGTGTATGTTCTCTGTCGATGTTTTCACATCTTGGTTGCCTTTTTTTTTTGAGTGTGCTGTTTAATGTAATTGATGGAACTTGATATTTTACAAGCTCAGGGCTTTAATTTTATGGACAGTGAACAAAATGGACAGCAATTCCAGTGAATTTACATTCTAGTACTGGTCAGGGAAGGACTTTGTGAGGAGGTGATATTGAGCACAGACATGAAAGGTATAAGGGAATGTGCTTGTCAGTATCTGGGATTATGCTTATAAATTCATAGTAATTATTATTTCTGCTGCCCTCAGGGGGATTGCAAAACTACACATGCACACACACACATGCACACTTGCACACATTTACCCTTATTTGTGAGTATATACTGCTGCCGAACTAAAGGCTATGTCCTACTGATGGCATATCTGGTAAGGATGGTGGGTTTGAATGGAGTAAGCCATCTCTGGTTTCTTGCTCTGGCCCCCAGTAACCAAGGTCACAGCAGACATTAGCTAGGCCTCTGGCTTTGACTGATGGATACACCTCTGGGTGTGGGGGCTTTATCCTCATTCCAAATGAAGCTAAATGGCCCATAAAATTAAAGCCATGACATTTTAATATCAGATTCTACCAACCAGAGTAAACGACACACTCAAAAAGAAAGGCAAACAAGATGTGAAAACATAGAGAACATAGAGGAGAATAGAACATTCAATTATTACCAGACCTTGACATTCATGGGGGATACTTTTACCATGCTGAGGTCACAGATATGAGACAGGGTTGGAGGAGAGAACACTGTTGGGTGGGCATAATGTCGGGTGGCACGTGAAGAGTAGTTTATATATGTTTGAAGAAACTCACAAATTCTTGAGCTTTAGATCACAACTTACATGATCTGGTGCTTGTTTCCTGGGCTCCTGCAGTACCCGTGCTCTCTTTTGTCCCAGCTCCTATAGCTCCTATTGCATTTTTCCCTTTTCTGTAATTGTTGACTAGGTGGCGAGCTCCTTAGAGGAAAGTTCTGTACATATTTCCTCCATACCCCTAGCACCCAGCACAGCCTTGACATTTAGAAGTCTCCATTGAAAGACTGGTAGCGACATGTCCCATGAAGTAAGAAACTGGATAACCTTGTATATATCTCTTTGGTTTGTGAGATGTGGAGTCCAAGAGGCATGTTTTGTTTTTCTGTCGGGTGGGCTGATGGACCGCAGGGTGTTTGTGGTAACTGTTAAGATTTCCTCCTCCCAGGGCGCCTGGGTGGCTCAGTTGGTTAAGCGACTGCCTTCGGCTCGGGTCATGATCCTGGAGTCCCGGGATTGAGTCCCGCATCGGGCTACCTGCTCAGCAGGGAGTCTGCTTCTCCCTCTCCCGCTCCCCCCTCTTGTGCTCTTTCTCTCTCTCACTCTCTCTCTCAAATAAATAAATAAAATCTTTAAAAAAAAAAAAAAGATTTCCTCCTCCCAGTTAGCCTGCACTCTGCATGTACCCACAGTGCAGCGGGCTCAGCACAGCCAACTGTGACAGTTCTCAGCTCCTTGCCAGCTCGTTAGGCTCTCCCATGAATCTGTCCCAGAGTCTCCCACACCCTGAGATCTGACAGTAATCCAATCCCCTTCCTTAGACTTCTCTGATCGCCCGCCCTGTGTTTTCCTCACCTCTGTCCCTTGCTGTCTGAGCTTCTCAGACTTCAGCAGCCATGCGGGACTAAAGCAAAAGTGAGTTCATCCACAGAGCATGTGCCGGAGCAGCCAAGTACTCCAGGTTTGAATAAAATGACCCAATGTATTTGGTATTCGCTGGGCAGTCACACAGGGACATGTCCATTCTGGGATGTCCCTCAGCAGGTCAGATGCTGCCTCAGCCAGATTTGCCAAAGGTCCTTGAATCTGGTTCCCGGTGGAGGCTGGGGTGGGGGGGCGGGGGGGGGGGCGCTGTCCAGAGTCTACCTTCCATGGCTGTTCTGCCAGGCCCCTTATTCCAACAGGAATTTCTACTCCCAATTCCATTTGGATTCTTCCCAATTTGAAATCTCTCACCTGGTCTGTAACTGCAAATTTAAAAGACTCAAAATTGCAGCTTTCATAGACAAGGGACTGTTTTATTTCTGGGGGTAAAGAATTGGCACTGGCTAATGAGTTATATTCCAATGTACAATGCCCTCTGATTGTGTATTATATATTAGCACTCTGGACTTGAAAGAGACAATTGTGTAATGTTTGCCCATTAATTGAGAATAATCATCTCAGCTGCACAGTATTGCATACCAGCCAAGCTTGTCATTCCCATATCCAAAAGCTTTTAATTGTTGTATTGCCCTTTAATGGCAACCTTTCTCAGAGTTTGGAGAACAAAAGCAGAGACTTACCTAAATATCAACTCCTTCCCACCCTGAGAGAAAAGAATCCATTTAGATGGAAAGGATTTGAGTTTTCTAATCCCCGTAGAGTGATCATGCCGTACCAATTTCCATTATCCATCAAATCTAAACGCTAAGGCCATGGGATTGCTTCTTCCTAATAAAGTTACGAAATGTATCAGACAAGAAAAAGGCTTGCACGATTACATAGTAAGCTGGAGACTAAAATAGAAGAAATGCATTAAGATCATTGTCAGGACCCTTTTGAGTTCAAGTAACAGAAAATCTAAATCAAACTGTCTATGTCAAAATTTTCCTTGGTTCACATAAATAAAAGTCCCAGTATGGGGTTGCTTCAGCATGTCTAGATTCCAGGGCTCAAAAATATCTTCAAGCTTTGGTCCCATGCTCTCCATGTCTCGACTCTTCTTTGCTCTCTTGCTGCATTCTTAGGTGGGCCCTCCGCTCCTCTGGCCAAAGACGGCAGGTGGCAGCTTAGCTCCAGGCTCACATCTCTGGTGAAAGGCCCAAGATGGAATTTCACTGGACCAGCTTGGGTCATGGTCTTTATTCTGAATCATTTATGATGGCCAGGGGGGATGGAGTATGTTCACCGGCCAGGCCTTAATCATGCTCACCCCTGGGGGTGGAAAGGCAGGGTCCGATCCATCAATCCAAACCAGGTGAACTAGTAATAGAAGGTGGTGGTGATTCTCCAAGAAAAACAGGCACGGTTACCAGAAAAATTGGACTGGAGGCTGAACCTGAAAAACTGAGGTACTGTACTTTCATCTGCACTTCAGATATGAATGAATGGCTTTCTAGGTTGGTAATTCAAGCCTAATGTCTTCTTCCAGAACCTTCTCCATAATAAAGATGACCGTTTACCGAGTGTCTGATGTGTGTGGGATTTTACATATATCCTCTCATTTAGCCCTACCGGGCCGGTATGATTAACCCCTCTTCAGAATAAGGGAATGGAGGCACAGGGAGATTAAATGACATGCTCTAAGCCACACAACTATTAAAAAGTGAGTCATTATTCAACCCTGGCCTAACTCCAAAATACATGCCTTCTCCCCTTTTGTGTGTTTCCCAAACTTGCCCATTGGCAAGACTTTCTGGAGTGTTTATTAAAAATACAGGTTGTCAGGCACACTCTCCCCTCTCCTCCCAGCTCTGCCCCAGAGATTCTGATTCAATAAATCTCGGCTAAAGTCTGGGAATCTCTTTTGTTAACAAGGGTGCTCAGTGATTCTTATAATTAGACTAGTTTGAAAATGTACAATATCATGCTGCCTCCCACAGGTTAAAAAAAACCTGCCAATGGCCTCTGCCCAGGGCTAGCACCTCTTCCTGTCTGCTCCCTTTCCCCCCAGAGCACCTGAGGGAATTGCTTTAGCTGCTGGCTATGCTCATTCCACCCTCTAGAGCAGTGGGCTCCAAGGATGGGGTGCATAGAGGTTCTGCTGGTGTCTGGGGAAAAAAATATTTGTTCTTTTTCTTTTTCAATTTCTATTTGATTTTTATTCAAAAAGAAAAGAAATTCAGCTTTACTGAAGTCGATATCCAAATTGACACTGGCATTTTTCCTGAGGCAACTTTGAGACATCTATGGTACCTGAGGTGCCTGAGGAGGAAAGCGAGTGGTCCAACAACGCACAATGGCGCCCCCATCCTTTGCAGCTTCCAGGCCCCTGAGACCTGATCTGTACCTAAGGGGAATTGCAGATTATATTATCCTGTCCCCCAAAGTCACCAGGCTCAGAGGGTTTGAGACAAGTGTTACAAAATCACCAACAAACATACAATCATTATATTATACCTGTTTCAGATGATAGAAAAAGGAAGAAAGCTACCCAGATCTTTCTGTGAATTAGTATAACTTTGATACCACTGACAAGGACAAAACAAGAAAATGATCTGTTAGTCACACTTAAGAATGTAGATGTAGGATTCCTAAATAAAGGACTGGCAAATTTAATTCAGCAGTGTAATAAAAATAATAGCTATCCATTTGCAACAACGTGGATGGAGCTAGAGAGTATAATGCTAAGTGAAATAAGTCAGTCAGAGAAAGACAAATACCATATGATTTCACTCATATGTGGAATTTAAGAAAAAAAAAAAAAAAACAAGCAAACTGGAAAAAAAGAGAGACACAAATCAAGAAACAGACTCTTAACTATAGAGAACAAACTGGTGGTTACCAGAGAGGAGGTGGATGGGGGATGGGTGAACTAGGTGATGGGGATGGAGGAGGCACTTGTGATGAGCACCGGGTGCTGTATGGAAGTGTTGAATCACTATAGTGTACACCTCAAACTAATGTAACACTGTATGTTAACTAACTGGAATGAAAATAAAGACTTAAAAGATAATAGGTAGCGAATACTTCAAATAAGTAGGGTCCATGGGACACAGCCATGCTCTGTCATTATTTTCTTTCTGCTATTGTCCTTATGAGCTGATTTATGGGGCTAGTTCTTTCTTGCCTATGAATAAATGAAAATTCATGGACTTTTCTGGCCACTCTAAGTAAAAAGTCCTTTGCTCATGAAAAACTGTCTCAATTTATGAATTAAGATATATAGTCCCCGATAATAGTTAAACTTATAGTATTACAAAGTTAAAGCTTATCCTCATCCCCAGCCTGAGCCTGCAGCAGGTGGAAACCTTGTGGTGGGAATAGACAGCAGGTATGCATCTCATCTGTTTCCCACAACTGGATTTCCTTCTCCTTCTCATGCACTTGTTAGTTGTCTCTGACTCCTCTAGGATTGAAGCAGGGGAAGAGGGGAGCAGTAGGAAGGTCCTACTTGCCCAGCACTGTTATGAACTGGTATCAGAACACCCCGGACTGGGCAGAAGCTTAAAGCTGACTTGTATTTTTTTTTTAAATCATGGAACTCTCTGTGGGTTTTCTTTGAGACCCTCTATTTCTGGGAATCTCTCACCCACGATTCCATTCATGCAGAAGAGTGTACCTTTTCTACTTAGTTTCCACCCATAGCAATGCTAGTTCTTTATAGAAGCTGGCCCTCTTACATGACTCTAAGATGATTCCACAAAGGCACATATTCTCTTACGGCTCACAACTGGCCCATGAGAACTATCTCCATTCTTTGCTCAGATAAATTCTGGGCATGCGGGATTTCTCTAATGCCTCTGTTTACGCTGCATCACAACAGCTACCAGCCAGTCTCTCCCTGTTTAGATTTCTCAGATTTTAGAAACAGTCTACACTGTTCTTCAAGTTCTAGGAGACTTCATGGAAGAGCAAGGAGCCAAGAAACCCAGATGCCATTTTGAAAAAGATGGTGGAACTTGTTCTATGAGATATGTAGACTTATTTTTAAAGACATCTTAAAAATTAGGACATGGGATAGTGCAAGAATTTGAAAATTAATTGATGGATTAATTCAATTAATTAATTGAAGGATAGGAAGCCCAGAAACCCACTCACACATACATGGACACTTGACTTGGTATATGATAAAGGTAGAATTACAAGTCTGGAGAAATAATGGCTGTTCAATAGTGGTGCTTGGGAAATTGATTATCTGTATGGAAAAACACAAAATTGGATCCCTCTCCCGTCTTACAGGTGGGGTAAAGTCCTGCAAGTAAAAAAACCTAACTTTAAAATTTTAGAAGAAAATATTGGTCTTCATGACTTTGTGTAGAGAAAAGATTTCTTTTTTAAGATTTTATTCATTTATTTGACAGAGAGAGCAGAGAGAGAGAGAGCACAAGTAGGCAGAGTGGCAGGCAGAGGGAGAGGGAGAAGCAGCGTGGCTCAATCCCAGGGCCCTGGGATCATGACCCAAGCCAAAGGCAGACGCTTAACCAACTGAGCCACCCAAGTGCCCTGAGAAAAAATTTCTTAGGGGCACCTGGCTGGCTCAGTTGGAAGAGTGTGAGCCTCTTGATCTTGGGGTTATGAGTTCAAGCCCTATGTTGGGGGTAGAGATTACTTAAATAAATAAATAAACTTTAAAAAAAAGAAAAAGAAAGATTTCTTAGAGTTTACACCAAAACCTCAAACTGTATAGGAAAAAATAAGGATAAGTTTTATTACGTTATATTAATAACGTAAAGATACTATAAACAAAATAAAAAGACAAAAATGCAGATATTTGGGGAAAGCTATTTCAAATGCAAAATCTGACAGGGGAAAAGTAGCCAGAATAAAGAAAGAGCCCTTACAAACCAGTAATGATGATAATGGTAATAGCCAGGCACTGTCCTAAGCACTTGAGATATATTAACTCATTTAATCTTTACTATGTTCCTGTGAGAGAGGTTTTTATTGTCCCCACTTTATAGATGAAGAAACAGGCATAGCGAGTGTTCGATAACTTGCTTAAAGTAACTGGTAGGACTGAGTTTGAGCCTAGAAGTTTGGTTCGGGTTCCTATGGTCTAAGCCACTATGTCTGCTCTCATACTCAATAGAGAAAGCAACCCAAGTAGCCAACACACATATAAGAAGAATCTCAAGCTCACTAGCAATCAGAGAAGTGCAAATTAAAATATCAAGGAGAAATCATTTCACACCCATGAGTTGGAAAAAAAAGTCTGATAATACCAAGTTTGAGTGAGGATGTAGGAAGAAAATGAAACTCTTTATTTATTAAAATTTTAAAAATTTGAGTATGGTTGAGACACAATGTTATCTTAGTTTCAGCTGTACTTATTTATTTATTAAAAAATTTAAAAAGATTTTATTTATTTATATGTTTTGGGGGTGGGCAGAGGGAGAGGGAGAGAAAGAGAGTTTTAAGCAGGCTCCACGCCCAGTGTGGAGCCTGATGTGGGGCTTGATCTTACAACCCTGAGATCATGACCTAAGCCCAAGTGAAGAGTTGTAGTCTTAACCGACTGAGCCACCTAGGCACCCCAAGGTTTTATTTTTTTAAAGTAATCTCTACACCCAACTTGGGACTTGAACTTATAATCCCAAGATAAAGAATCAAATGCTCCACTGACTTGAGCTAACCAGGTGCCCCTAAAATTTTTTTTTTTTTGAGTATAGTTCGAAAATGAAGCCTTTTGTACACTGCTGGTGGAAGTATAAATTTGCACAAACTTTTTGGAAAGCAATTTGGTTATATCTAGTAAATTTGAAGGTGTTCATATCCTGTGACCCAACAGTTTTACGTCTAAAAATATATGCTAGAGGAATGTTCATGCTGTGCACAGGGAGAGGTGTTCAAGAATATTCATTTCAGTATTGTTTGTAATAGCAAAATTTGAAAACCTAAGAATTCACTAACAGGAAAAAAATTGTCATAATATATACCATGAAATAACATGCAGCAGTTAAAATGAACCAGCAATATATCTACCAATATGGATAATTATGAAAAAAATAGTATCAGGTAGGAAAAAAACAGGTTGAAGTAAGATATTTATAGTGTAATAGCATTCTATAAGATTTAAACAACTGTAAAACAATGTTATTTAATATGTATTTATACAAAATATGTGTTAAAAAATGAAAACTTGAACAAGAATGATAAATAATGTATTCATGGTCATATTTACCTCCAACAGAAAAAGAAGGGCAATGAGGTCAGGGATATGTCTGCATTGGAAGTCTCAACTGTATTCATTAATGCTTAATTAGAAAAGTGCTTAATTAAAAAAAAATCCTGAGACAGGTCTCCAAATACCATTTCACCTGGAGAAATGACTGATCCCAGGTCTGGGAAAGAAATGTACCTGACGAGGGGTGCCTGGGTGGCTTAGTCAGTTAAGCATCTGCCTTTGGCTCAGGTCATGATCCCAGGGCACTGTGATCAAGCCCCACATTGGGTTCCCTGCTCAGTGGGGAGTCTGCTTCTCCTTCTCCCTCTCCCTCTCAAATAAAAAAATACAATCTTAAAAAAAAAAAAAAAAGAAATGTACATGACGAGCCAACTTGTTTTGCAGGGAAGCGTTCCCAGACTATTTGAGGTCATGTCAAAACAACACGGGAACCACTTTGAAGGGGCTCCCACTCGCCAAAGTGGGGTCATTTCTGCGTCAAAAAGAATAATAACTACAATGGATTAAAACCTGTCAAATACATAAAAACTATGAGTTCACAATGATACCTAAAACAACCACAAAAACAAAATACAGCTAACACCTTGCCTTTGGAAGTTGCTAGATAATAATTTATTATTCTGAAAATGAATAAATAATGAGAAAGCCTTTATTTTATTCTTTCTATGCCAACTATATTTTAGAGTTACTAGATATTTGGTAAAAGTAGGTGCTATATAGAAGAATTCCAAATAATAAATGCAGAAGGAATGATAGAATTTTAAAAAACGCTCCATTTTTGACCTCTAATGAGATAGTTGATTTAGGCAACATTCGTCGATGAGGCTAAAACTACTAGCTGAACTGTTGATGGGGAACATTATAATGGAAGGGTCAGGCTGACACCACCTACACCCTGTGATCAATCTTAGCCTCTTGAAAAGTTGGACAGCCTAAATGTTACATGCCTCATGAGATGATATATCAGGAAGTATTTCTTATGATGTTTCTTGCCTAAAAAATTGAACCTGATTCCAATCGAGTCTTTAGAACTGCTACTCGTTTACAGGAAATATGAAGGATAGAAGAACTGCTTGAATGACAAGGATATGGTTGGCTAGATCCCAAAGATGGGACACTCTATGGGAAATGTGACCCGGTTTCTCCATATGCATTATGCTCCAACAAGAATGGCATTAGAGAAAAAGGGAAGATGAGTTATTATAGGATAAAATACACTGAGGAGAGAAAACAGCCAAATGCATTGTGAGGCCCTTGTTTGGATCCTGATTCAAACAAATCAACAATAAAAAGACCTGTTGGAGAAAAATCAAGGAAATATGCATAGGGATTGGTAGGAGAGGTCATTAAGGAGTTATTGTTATTCTTGATAAGTGTGTTGAAGGTATAGTAATTATGTTTAAAATGTCCTCGGGGTGCCTGGGTGGCTCAGTCTGCCTTTGGCTCAGGTCATAATCCCAGGGTCCTGGGATTGAGCCCTGCATCAGGCTCCCCACTCAGCGGGGAGTCTGTTTCTCCTTCTGCCGCTCCCCCTACTCATGCTCTCTCTATCATAAATAAATAAAATCTTTAAAAAATAGAATGTCCTCAACATTAAGATAAGGACATTTTAGACAGAGGGTAACATGGTGAAATACATGCCTTTCCAATGGTCTTTTACCCCAACCCTTCAGGGAATCTTAATTATGGAAACCACTCAAATACTTCACTCAAGGGTCAAAACAGTGATATGAGAGTGTAGGAAGAGAATGAATACAAATGAAGAGGGCTGGATTTCCTGTGCTTTGGTGAGGTGGTGTTGGGGTAGAGCTCTAGGGTACCACACCCATGTTTGTGGGGCTGGTTCAGCCCCTCAGCCCAGAGTAGGGGTGCCAACAGGGTCAGTGAAGCTAGGAGAAGGGCACAGTGTCCTGGGGGCATTGGGTGTATGGTGGGGGCTGCCAGGAGGAAGTGGAGCTTCTGGAGCACACATCAGATGCCCAGGAGCTCCTGGACTAGAAAGGCAGGAGAGGAAGAAGTCCCCTCTTAGGTGAGAAGGGTGCCTTGAGTATTGTTCTGTCAGGGTTCCCATTCCAGGCTGATTCGGTCTGGAGACGTTTGACCTGCACTCATAGAGATTCAGTATTTTACAACAAGCACAACAGTCCTAACTCAGGATCAAACCCATTTTACAGCAAGAGAAACAAAGGCACAGAATCATTTAGCTTTTTATCTCTCTCTTTTTTTTTAGATCGGGGTGGGGGAGTGGCAGAGAGAGAAGGAGAGAGAGAATCTTAAGCAGGGTCCACGCCCACCGTGGAGCCTGACACAGGGCTTGATCTCACGACCCTGAGATCATGACCCGAGCTGAAATCAAGAGTTGGACACTTAACCGACTGAGCCATCCAGGCGCCCCTACTTAGCTCTTACAAAGGCTGGGTGAGAACTCCCTCTTGGTGCCAGGCTGCTCTAACCACCACTGGCCTGTAAATTTTCTGGGCACTTTTGTCTAACATGCAGAAAGACTGTCCAAAGAGTTGCAGGCCTCAGGCCAAGGGTGTTAATAGCTACTATCTTCTTTCTGGGCTTTTATCAGGAACTGCTGTTCTCACAAATCCAACTGTGAGAACATTTGCCAGAGATTTCCCAAGAGCAGACTTAACTCTTCCTGTTATATCAGAATTAGCCTCTGTAGTGGTCTTCACACATCTTGGGGCCTGGGGCCACTACTAAGCCGGGTCCATTCTGTCCCTAGAAGCAGGTGCTCTGCTCTTTTGATTTGATGCCCGCTTCTCTGGTTGGACCTGGGTGGGTTGGAATGTTTCTGTGGCAGTTTGCCAACAGCAAGAAGACTAAGCTTGCCTTGAGAATTTCCATTTGTGGGTGCTGAACCAAGTCCAGGGAGCCATCTACCAAGGAGAACATTTTGATTATATTTCTTTTGATTTAAGTTTCTTCCTTGCCATGTCTGCAGACTCTAATCTGGGAATTACTTTCGATCTTGAAAGACTTTTGCTTTCTGGACTTACGTAGACCAGGTCTGCCTTGTTTATAATGAGAAGGACATCATTCTACTATAAGTAAGTGTTCATCTGTACATTCTCTGAAGGCATGGGACTAAGAAGGGGTTATCGAAAAGAGGAGGAAAAGAACTAGGTGGGGTATCTTTTCTGGCCTTCGTGAAGATAATCCCATGATACATTGCCAGTATTGAAAAGACAGAGACTAATATCGAGCAGAATCGTACAGAAGAAAGAGCTCTACATTGGACCATCTGACTTTAACAAGGCTTTTAGTCTATGTTGGCCTTGGTTGCCTGGTCTGCTTAAAGTGAGACTAATAATAACTAACTTAAGTAAAGGCAAGAGATGCAACCTGATAAACACCTGGAATGACTTTCCTTTTCCTTAAATGTCGGAAATGTTGACAATGCCTCTCATTCATTCAATGAGTTATTATTACTTTATATCCTCATTCATTTATACATACATTCCCTCACTCAACAAATATTTGTTGAGGACATAGTATATGAAATTAACGATGCATGATACTATGGGAGATAAACGGTTCTGCCCTCAGGAATTTGTAGAGAATTTGCACGGAAAACTATAATGTACAGGATGTTAAATGCCATCAGAAAGGTGCCAGATGCTATGAGAGTTTGGGAAAAGAGAAATGGCTTCCAGGAGGGAACTTCAAGGAAGATTCCATGAAGAATAAAGTGGTTGGACTGAAGAATAAATAAAATGTGGATAGTTGTGGGGAAAAATATTCCACAAGCACAGCAAAAGCCTGAGCAGAGACCTGGAGAGGGGAATGTATGGTATATGTTTGGGAAACTATAAATCATCTGGAAAAGAATTGGAAACTCTCGAAGCTATTCAAGTCGAAGACCAATTAGGAGACAAGTGCCACAGTTCAAGGGATACTTAGTGAGCATTTGAATTCAAGGGGTGAACTCATGGGTAAGGGAAGAAGGAGATGTGAGTTTGGCCAGGAAACTATGAAGGGATGGGAGTGAGGGAACTGGAGTCCAGAATCTTGATATTTGCTTCTTTTCCTTAAGGTTGGTAGTCACTTTCCAAGGCCTGCTGCCTCTCTATTTTTATATTTGAATAGCACTGCTTTTAATACCCAGTCATCTGTTCAGAGAGGGTCAGAGTCTGGCCAAGCAGCGATAATATTTGCATCGTGATCTTCATTTTAGGTGGTATTTGTGCTTTACTTAAGCGTGCCATTTTGCTCTAAAAGTCAATGAATGAGTCAGCAACATTTATTCAAAACCCATTGAGGTTTCACAATTTGTACATGTTTCAGTAAGAGTTTTCTTGAATGTCTCTGATGTTTAAGGTGGTGTAGGGGGATGGAGGAAATTATAGCTTGCCTATAGGAGTTTACAAACTCATGGGGGGAGGGAAAGTTGTGTATGTAAATAATTATATAAAACAGGATATGTAAAAAGTACCACGAAATTAGAACAAGTTCAATCGAGGAAGCATTCGGGTCTCGCAACCTAGGAAAGCTTTAGGAAGGAAGTGGCCACTAAAAATATGTGTCTGTTTGAAATGCTCGAGGGTGGGGAACTGGAGAGGAATGAGAGGCTGGTGGCATGGAACTAAAGATCTGTGTAGCAGCAGTGGATTTTGTCAGGGGGAGCTGCTCACCAGTTGTATCTCTCAGGGCCTTCGAACTCCGTTTAACCAGTCCCCACCCAACCAGCTACACAGAGTTCTGCAATCTGCTCTCCTTTGGCTTAGTCTCCAGGGGAAGGGCAGTCGTAGAATGTGTCTGATGAATCAGGGGATGATGTTCGAGTAAACTAGGGGCCCTCCCATTGGCAGGGTTTTGACAAGACTGTAGTCTGACAATGAAGCTGATATGAATGAGACGCGTGGTGCCCCCAGGGCCCCTCGCCTTGCCTCCCCATCCTTCAAAATTGGTGTGGTTTGTTTAAAAAATCCCACCTACGGCTTTTACCAAGACCAGCTTTCCACACTCCGAGAATGGATTTCTCTTTGTGGTCTGGTAGGCCACTGTGGTTTCCCCTGCTGGATTCCTTTCTGTGGTTGGAGGTCAACCCTTTTCTTGTCTGCTGCTTCCAGGAACGCGTGGTGTGTGTCCCGGCTTGCTACACGGGACGGTTTTATTTGATCTCTCTTGAATGGAATGGCAGTCATCCAGCAGGCCTGGGTGCATGTATAAATAGAGGAACGCGTAAGCCTGCCTTTAATATCCAGAACATAAACCAGCCTGCACTGCGTGTTACCCCATCATGTTTTGATGAAAGGCTGCTGACAGCACCACAGACCATGCCGTGGGGCCCAGCAAACCACCTAATCCCACTGCTCTATCCCAGGCATCGATAGGACAGAGCTCTCTGCCAGGAACAATTTCTTTCCAGCCACCAGCAGCTCTGAGTTTCTTCGGCTTTTCTTGCTTCTGTCGCCCATTACTCATGACCCTTGGGCAGAGAGGCCACGGTGAACATGGGAAGATGGAGATGTACAGCTAAACCCCAAATCTTTTATTTCATTTTTCTTTAGGCAGAAGATTTAGACTCACTCACCTCTGAATCCCTGGGAAAATGGAGATAATGTCAAAAGGGACCATTGAAAGTTCAGCATTTCGAGATCACCTGCCGACTTCCTACAGTGTGCCACAGGAGAGCATCCCTTCCTCGCCTCTGCAGGATGAAGTATGCATTCCTGCCATTCGGATTCTTTACAGTCTGGTTCCACATACTGCCCCCATCTTATAGCTCACCGCATCCTTACTTTAGCTTCTGTTTACCTGGATTGCTTTACTTTCTGTTTTCCTGGGCCACTTGTATCGTTATGCCATTATTGTATTGGTCTCCTCCCCTAAAATCGTTCCCCTTCTCTTTGACTGTGGAAAGGCTTTCTATCCATCAGGCTGAGTTTAAT
This sequence comes from Neomonachus schauinslandi, assembly GCF_002201575.2. NCBI lineage: Eukaryota > Metazoa > Chordata > Mammalia > Carnivora > Phocidae > Neomonachus > Neomonachus schauinslandi. The sequence continues at coordinate 85,481,309 of NC_058413.1, read as the reverse complement.
TCTGGGACCTCCATGACCACTCCCATCCAGAGGTGTCTTTCTCTCCATAGCATGCCTTATTTCTACTATTTACTCAGTGAGTAATTGTATTACTTGTGATATATTCCTTGTAGGCTTATATACTGATTAGAACTGACAGACTTTAGATTAGAATTCTGGTCTCCCCTGGGATGGAAAGCCCGTGAGGTCAGGGGCCTGGCAGTATCTTCTTTGTGACTCTGACAGTGTTAAGTACTATGTTATATACGTAAGCGGGGCCAGGAAGTACTTATTGATTGAATGAATAATAATCTCCTATTGAAAAATCAGAGCTTTGGCAGTATTTATTAGTGAATTCAGCAACCTTTCGAGGACATTCTCTGGCTAAGCAGTGCAATATGAGGTAATAATTAAAGTTATTCTCAGGTCCAGTAGGGAGCTCAGAGACTATCACTCCACTGAAGTTCCCTGGAGCCATCTAGAATGTCAGCTTAACTCAGCTTCCATGTTGGGTTGCTTCCACAGTTTTAGGTTTCCTGGGATTCTATGTTATGAACTCAGAAGACCTGATTTTTATGATTGTCATCCCATAAGAGCCTTCGTATTCATATTAATCACTACTTGATGATTTGATGAAGCAAGGAGCAGTGTGTCTAACTTTTTACTAGATCTCGTGAAGAATGTCTGGGATGTTTGTATCAGATGTGAATGCTTTTTATACAAAATTTAGGTTTTGAACAATGCCTTTGAAATTCCATAAGTACCTGCGAAACATAGTCAGTGGTTGCAAAACTTTCTTTCAATAGCGGCTTTGGCTTTTGTAAGCTTCTAAATACAATTTTTAGATAAATCTGATTAATAAAATGCAGACTCAAATATCGTGATATTTTAGCACAAAATAAGGAATACAAAAAAAACCGGGGAAAAAAATCCATGATTTTTGCATGTGGCTTATAGAGGGGCTTTGAAGGTAATTTTAAAAGAGAACATTCAGAAATGCATTAAATTATAGAATCATTACTGTAATAATAATAGCTTCCACTTACTGAGCACTTGTTGTGAGTCATTAAGTATTTGATATTCAAAATCTCATTTAATCCTAAAAGCAGCCTTGTGAAGAGGGATTTTATTAGCTCCATCCTAGAGGCATGGAAACTAAAGGTTATAATGGTTAACCTGGATTTCGACTCAGATTTGTTAGACTCCAAAGCGCATGCGGCACTATGGCGACCACCTTGGAGGACAAACGCTCGATTGGATGTGCTCAGTTTAACGCCACTGAGGACTGCTCACTACAAACTCCAGGGGGCGGCACTGAACTCCCGTTCACAGCATATCTGGATAGTTTTTATGACCAATTTCTAACAGATGGCTGTAGAGTGTCTTAAAAAAGATTTTGGTTTTTCCCCCCGTAATTGCTTAAAAATTGTTCTCCGTGCTCTATTGTCACATCTAGAAGGCAGGGTCCTTAAACTGGAGGAATTCGAAATCCTGAGCAGCTTCTAGATGAGCTACCTTGAAAGTGACAAATGAGAGTTCTTAGCAGGACCTGAAGTGATATCTCACTTGCCTGTCATCAGGGCACTGCCTTTCTTCTGTCTTTGGAGTGACTGTATTCCCTCCTAATCCTCTTAGTTATGAATTTAATTTAATGGAACTAACAACGTATTGAGAATCTCTTATGTGGATGTTGCCAGGACAGACCCTTGACGGGAGGAATGTGGCGTGGGGCGGGGGGCGTGGAGTGACGTGGTGGGGGTAGGAATTCAAGGGAGGATGCAAAAATGGATACGTGGCCTTGATTTCAATTTATAAATTGTAGAGGGGACTGGATGGCGAGGACTATACATAAGTATGACAATGGTGGGGGGGGGGAGGATATAAGTAAAATCCTTTGAGAACAGATGGGAGAGAGCAGGTTATTCTGTCTGGGAGAGCTGGGCAAGCTTTCATGGAGGATGGGACATTTGAGCTCCCGCTTGAAGGATGGGCAGGTGCCTGACGAATGGGGGAGGAAGGAAGGAATAGCAGCAGGAAAAACATGAGGTGGGAATGGTTTCATAGTTAAGGCAAAAGTGAGGTGTGTGTACAGGCATTGGGGCAGGCAGGCGCAGGAGTTTGGGGTGCAGCCGGAAAGGTAAAGACACTTGAATATCCTCTTAAAGAATTTAGATTCGATATGGGCAATGGGAGTCTCGGAAGATTTTTGAGCAGGAGTATAGCATCTATTCATCTTTTCCAGAGTTCGCTCCTGTTGTCTGTACAGCTTTTGGACGGCGTTGGTCATATTATCTGGCACGAGTTGCACTTTTATTTTTCCTTTTCAGGGGAGTTCTCTCAAGGAAAAGATACTTACTGTGCTTTTGTCCCCTTTGGCCTGGAAAAAAGTTTAGTTTGATTTCCTATTTACCATTTCCCCTCTCTCCTCTGATGCTTTTGGCAAGGCAAGAGTTCTCCCATTGGTCCTTTTTTTTTTTTTAAGATTTTATTTATTTATTTGACACAGAGAGACAGAGAGAGAGACGGGACACAAGCAGGGGGAGTGGGAGAGGGAGAAGCAGGCTTCCCACCGAGCAGGGAGCCCGATGCGGGGCTCGATCCCAGGATCCTGGGATCATGACCTGAGCCGAAGGCAGACACTTAATGACTGAGCCACCCAGGCGCCCCTCTCCCATTGGTTCTTGCGATTGGCATCTGAGTCAGGTTTCTGACTCCTATTACCACATGACTATTCTTTTCGGTGAATTACATGGGTCATCACTACCTATGGGTTGAAAGCTCAAGAAAGTTTAGGGATAAAAGACTTGGGGAAAGAGGCACATAGACAAAGAGGTGGGACATGCACCAAAGCACAGGACAGCACATCGTGCATTGAGAGAGGTCTCAAAATAGAAAGTACTTCTCTTGGGATTCACACCACAGGCCTTGGCAGGCAGCCCACCCTTATCACCATTAATTTTTAGAGTTTCGAATTGGGCAACACACTCTGGTGTTAAGCTGTTAACCTCCAGCATCAAGGCCACAGCTGCTGGGAAGAATTCCTCTTTCAAGCTGTGGTCTCATCACAGATCTTCATCTGGACACACCACAAAGGGCGAATGTTCCTAAATCCAGTCCCATGATTCTGGGATGCTATATATACCTGGGCACCTCCCACTCCTTTACTCCAGGACGTGCACACACAGGGCAGAGCCTTCCGGTAGTGGATCGTGGCACAGCTGTTGCAACGTGTGTGCGCGTGCGTGTGCGCGTGCGTGTGCGCGTACGTGCGCCGCAGAGTGTAGCTCTCTCGATGCATGGTATGAGAACCACTTTGCAGACTTTTTGTCTTCTACTTCTAGAAAGAATAAAACCTGAAACAACGTGCATAGTCTGAGACAATTCAGGACCTTTCTAGAACCTGGCTTTTCACAGCAGAAGTCTGCTCCAGGTCTAGAGACACGTTATGGCTCTCAGATTGGAGAGTTGTGAAGACTGCCCAGTTTTCCTTGCCTTGTCCAATGAAGTTACACCCAAGCCATCAGCAGAGGGCTCCCTCAACCTTAGAAGCCGGTATTGATGCTTGCAAGGCCAAGCAAAGTAAATGAGAGAAGAAATGCAGATCTGACTGTGAGTTTAAAATCCAATGCCGCCAAGTGCTTTTGTAGAGAAGAAACCCTAACCCATCCTGAAAACAGACCACTTCAGCAAGAAGGCATTTGCTAGCGTTTACATTAAATGACACTGTTTAAATTCCTGGATCAAGGTCAGCATAATGTTTATGCTCAGAGTAACATGTAGCTAAGTTATCCTTCAGAGAACCTGAGAAGCAGAGCAACTCCCTGACCAATGGTTTAATTGCTTCTGGACTGGTGGCTCGACGCTTCCTAAGTATTGAATCACAGCACTCTTGATCACCATGGGTCCCAGGCCTGAACCAAAGCTCTACAGATGCCAGGTCCCTATGTGGCATTTGCCTAGATCAGGCTAAACATCAAGAGCGCCAGATTGATAAAGCCCACAATGCTAAGGTATAGTGGTCACCATCTGTGAGGGCAACTGGAATTGGCCAACTGCTCTAACCTAAAATGGAGAAGGCTGCATGGTGAAGATGAGATCAGGAAAAGGAAACAGGACCCTGCCAAAACAACATCTATCTAAAGTTAATAGCTCTTGAGACAGTTCTGACTTTCTCCTCTGAAGACGCCAAAGCCTAGGATCCATTGCCAGGTATTAGTTAGAATCCTTCCTCGGAAGTTGCTAGACAACCTCTGCCCAGGTTTTATTACCTAACTCTTTTCCCTCAGCTCTAGGGAAAGAATCACATTCCTTTATCATAACTTCATCGGAGATGTGTTACAGTGAATGCCACCACTGTTTGTTGGACATCAGGTATGCTTGGGAATTACAGAGGAACGCCCTGGGTTCCTTGACTACATTTGGAAGGTATCTTGGTCTTTTATTTGGGAGTGAGGGGGACATAACGCGGTTAGTGGGTGAGGTTTTCTGACCTTTTCAAATTCCAGGGAAAAGAGGCAGCACACTGTGGTCAAAACCGACCTCCCACCTGCCTTGTATAAAAACGTATCAAGGCAACAAGGGCAAACAGCCAAGGGGCAAACTACAGCACAGCACGCTAAGTGGACTTGAGGGAAAGTGGGGTTTGTGAGGTCATGGTTAATCATCATGATCTGGAGACTTTTCCGAGAAGAAGCATGTGTCCTCCTTGTGATAGAAAAGCAAACGTATACGAGGAGAAACCAGGCTGCTGCAGTGGGAAACTCGGCAGTTTCTGTTTGTACTGGCTTCTTTCATTCAGATGTTTCCCATCAGTACGTTCAGATTGATTCCATTTGCAAAGCTCTCCTGGCAGCCTTGGTGGAGGAGGCTTGGTGGCAACATCTCTGGCATTTTCTGAGCCTGCCCAGGCCTTGCTCTTCTTGTGTCGTTTCTTGGCACTGGGGCTCCTAAGCAGAAATTGGCGAAGCAGACGCTGCTGCTGAACAAAACCAAATGTAAAACAGAACATTGGAACACGGAACGAAGAGGCTTTTCTAAATGTGGGGGGCGGGACTGCAGTGGAGAACAGCGAGGCATCAGGAAAGGGAGGGGCTTCCTTAGAACCAGGCTGAATCATGCTCTGGTGGGGTTTGTCGTTGACCCATCTTGTCAGCATCCTCGGTAATTGTGCCAGATCAGGAGGTTACATCTTTTTTACTCTTCAATCTCACCTAATGGATGCAATATAAAATATTTGGGTCCCGTTCAGGGCCATTCTCTCATTTTCTGGCCCTTACAAAAGTTTGTGACCCACGACACCCTGACACCACTTACTTTTCCCCCCTAATCCTTCAGCTTAGCCTTGTCGCCTCGTATCACCTTCCTTCTGGGCATCCACCTCCCCAGCCCCACTGTTTTACACATGGGCACCATCTTTGATTCCTCCACTTGATGCTAACTTTCTTTGTACTCTTAGGGAGGATGCTTGTCATCCTACTCCTTACACCACCACAGCAGGGAGAGGACATGCAGTTGGAGAAATTTCCAATCCCTCTCTTCCCTCGGCTGAGACTGGGAAAGAGGGGGCTGTTGTCCATAGCCTGTGGCTGTCCCGCCTGGAGACTGATGGCATGTGTTCTGTTGTTCCTGTCCTTCACAGTGCTGTCTGGATTTGGTTTCCCCCCGCATGGGTCACGGAGTCTGAACTTAGGGTGGGGACCTAAGTATTAGGAAATGGGGAGCCCAGTGACTTTTGGTCCAAGACGTTTATCCAGTCCAATAACGCCACACGCACACACACACATATATGCACATGTGATGCAGGATCATCGTTATACAGTTCAAAATTCAAAAAGCACAAAAGGGCAGAGCGTGAAAAGTCTTCCAGCTTCCTACTCTCCCGGCTTCTTAGTCCCGTCTGTAGAGGTAACCAGTGTTTACAGTGTCTTATATATCCTTTTGGACATACTTCATAAGTCCGTTAGCAAATAATACATACATACATATGTGCATACATTTCCCCACGATTGGTAGCATACTATGTATTTTGTTCAACACCTTGTAGTTTTTTCCTTTTTAAATGGCTGCATAGTATTTCATTGACTGAATTTCCATAATTTATTGAACGAGTCCCATCTGGATTGGCATCTGGTGGTTTCCAATCTTATGCTATCATAAAAAAATAAAGTTGACGTTTTGGTCCTCAAATCTTGTATTTATTTCCCAAAGACTCAGTGCTCAGAGGGGAGAGGAGGGTGGTCCATACTCCACATGTCTGCCAAGCTTGGTATTGGATTTGAAGTCCTGGACCACGAGTCAAATACGTCCAGGTTTGCAGTTTTGTTCTCCCTAATTCTCTCCAATGTGCCATCCTGCAGCGAATTATGCTGTGAGTTCCGGTGTTCACTAAATTAGGTAATTTTATTCTTTTTGTTCTCTTCTGCCTACATCCTCCTCCTATCCAGGGGTTTGATTGTAACCAGAAAACTCTTCCAGCAAGTGATGCCCCCAATCTCCTAATCCTTAAGGCACTGAATTCCCTCCATTTCTGTAGAATGTTATAATTTGCCAAAATAACCTCATATAACATTCTTTCCTTTGATTCTTACACAGATTTTCTGAGGTTGGCAGGACATTTTCTAGATGAAGAACCTGAGGCTCAGAGGGACTTTGTGGCTTGCCCACGGTCACCTAGTTGATGAACGACAGATAGAAATCTTGAAGCCAGATCATCTGATGATTAGCCTACTGCTTTCCTAATACACATGCTAACCCTTTCGCCAGGCATGTAAAACCTCAGAGTCAGGTTTCAGTTTGGAATATGGTGGGAGACTGGAGTTCTAGCAAATTCTCCCCCAAATTTCATTTCCATCAGCAGATAGATTGAAGCTATTCAGACAGGAGGAATTATGGACTAATTCCTGCATCGATAGAGTATCCACTGGGGTAGTCCATAACATGATGAGGGCAACGCCAGTTGTCCAGGGAGCAGGAGGAGGTATGGGGAGAGAAGTACCAGGGCTGAAAGCACAGGTTTAATGTGGAAGTGGGGGGGATGGGCTTGCAAGATGGGGGACAGGAAGAGAGGCAAAGAATGTATGCAGATCAGGTGTCTGCCGTGCCACGCTCACCCATTAATCACGCACCAACCTGGGGAAGGACGCATGCAGAGATATGACAAGGCCGCCCTAGTTTTCTCAGGGTGTGACAGTGGGGGGTGATGGTGGGGCTGGGGTGGTGGGACTACCTCTGCTCCCCCCAGCCGGCAGGGGACAGTTCCCTAAGGTAGCAAGGGGCTCTGTAACTGGTGACACCTAGTGCTGGGGGATAGACACCATGCTTGTCACAACCTCCTCCCTCCAAGAAAGAGGGACTCAGGTCAAGCTCACATGGGTGGCTCTTTCCTCCTGTGGATGTGTTTTTTCTCTGGAGTTCCTCAGCTCCTACGAGCTCAGGTTTCTGGCAGTTTTACTACATCTGGTCCCGAGGCCTCCTCAGTTGCACCACCTCTACTTTAGTGCTTTATGTTTTCAGGAGCTTTGAACAGGGTCCAGTGCCACTATAGAGAGGAGGGCGGCCCCAAGGTGGCAGGGAAGTGGAAGAAGACAGGAGCACCCAACATGCTCCCGAAGGAGAAAGGGGAGCTTTCCAGGGGGCACCGTGGGGAGAGACACTGGACAGAGAGGCAGGGGCTGGGTCATCACAGCCTTAGAGGTTGTGCCAAGGACTTAGGAAATTATCCTATAGGCAGAGGGAATCATGAGGGAGCTTTGGGTGAAGGAGTAACAAGATTAAATATATAATTTAGAAATCCCAGTCTGTCAGCAATTCACACATTTGTTCCCTGAACACCGAGAGCACATACTCTGGATCCTGTCCCCGAATTCGTGTGTTGTAGCCCTAACCTCCAGGGCGATAGTATTTGGAAATGGGGCCTTGAGGAGGAGGTATGTTTAGAGGAGGTCATGAGGGTGATGAGATTTCTGGCCCTATGGGAAGATATTCTAGAGAGCTTGGGTTCTCATTCTCTCCCCATCAGTGTGAACCGAGGAAAGGGGGCCGTCTGCAAGGCAGGAAATAGGTGCTCACCAGGAACTAACGATGGCGGCACCCTGATCTCAGGCTTCCAGGCTCCAGAAATGTCTGCGGTTTAAGCCACCCTGACTACGATACTTCATTAGGGCAGCCCGAGCCAAAGGAGCCCGCACACAGCCATGTGGCTGGTTCTAGCTTGGCTCTGGATATCCAGCGGCAAACAAAGAGTTCTTGTCCTCATGGACGTTCCAGTCTAGTGGGGAGGAGAGGGAGGCATGACACGAACAATGCACATAAGATATGTATAGTTATTAATTATGAAAGCGAGTAATGGGGCCTCGTTTAGACTAGGGAAAATGGGGGAGGGCTTCCTGAGGATGTGACCCGCAACCTGGGACCCTGAGGATGAGTTGAGGGGAACCAAGGGTGGGCAGAGGAAAGAGCATCCTAGGTGTTGGAAGGGCATGTGTGAAGCCCTCCGATGAGAAAAGGCCTGGTGAGAAACTGATAAGACACAAATGTCACCAGAGGGGAGAGAGTGACATAAAATAAGACTGGGTGCTGTTATGTTCACTTAGGAACTTGTCGGTCTTGTTAAGAGTTTTAGATTTATATTCTTAGTGGACTGGGGAGCCATTATAAGGTTTAAGTGGGGAAATGAAGTGATCCAATTTTCATGTTCAAAAGCTAACTGAATAATGTGAGCATCAGATTGGAGGGATATCAAGCAGAATGGGAGAGGCCTATTGTAGCCATCCTAGGGGGAGGTGACACTGAGCAGCAGTGGGGGTAGAGAGGAGTGGTTGCATCTGGGGGCTAGTGGATTGGATGGGTGGGGAAGAAGGAGAAACAGCAGATAGGTCATAGTCACAACAGCTGGGAGGAAGAGGATGAGTTTGAGGACACTGAGTCTGGTGGGAAGTTGGAAAGACATGGGCCTGTGGTTCGGGAGATAGCTCCAGCCAGAAAGGAGTGAACACAGCCGGCCTACCACTGCTGTCCTTAGAAAGACCTGATGGCGTGGTGGGCCCTTGGCTGGTGGTGTCTGGGAACTTGGCTCTCAGAGTGTCCCAGTCAACAGTTGACTGATAAGGCTGGTTTCCTGCACTGTTTGTGCAGACAAGATGATTTATGCCGAACACCTACTTCCCTTCTGGGAGTCTGGAATTTTGGTATGTGCTAGGCAGAGGCTGCTTACCTGACTGTCCCCAATTAAAACATAGGGCACTGAGTCTCTCATGGGCTTCCCTGGGCAGAAACATCACACGCAAGTTTTGGAGCAAGACTGGGCTCTGTGTGGCCCCTCATGGGAGGAAGAGAGCACAAGGAAGCCTCTTGTGGATTCTTCCAGTCTCTGCCTGTGTCTTTGTCTCTTATAATTCAACTGTGTCTCTGTAATAAACCTCAGCCATGAGAATAGCTACATGCTGAGTTCTGTGAGTTCTTCAGCGGATCTCCAAATGACAGCGCGGTCTTGGGGACCCCTGACACAGCCTCGGGATTTAAATTTGGGAGTGATCAGCGTGTGAAAAAGACTGAAACTGTGGGAGCGTATGGAGATCACCCAGGAAGACTGAGTAGATCCCTGAGGATCTCCACAACTATGAAGGAGGGCCAGAACTCAGGCGGTAGGAGAGAGGAATGTCTGGATTTAGCACAAGGTCATTGGCGACCTTGGCAAGACAGTCTCTGTGGGCAGTTCTGGAGGGAGCTGGATTGTTAGGGGGTGAGGGGTGTAGCAATCTTCTGAAATGTGACTGTGGAAGGAGCAGAGAAGAATGTGGGGGTGGTGTAAACCTACCGAAGTAGAAAAAAACTTGATCATTTGTTTTTTCATTTATGAAGTGCCTGCTGTATGCAAATGAACACAACATGTAGTCTGGCTATCATGGACTATGGGTCCGCAGTGAAGACTGTGTGCTGCGTATTTGAAACGTGAAGTGCACAATGCCATGAGGGTGTTTAACCCAACCCGGGGGGTTTCTTTGGGGAAGTGACCTTGAATCTGGGGCTCGATGAGTAACTAGGAGTTTGTTGAAGTGAGGAGAGGAGAAAAGGGGAAAAGGACATTTCAGGGCAAGGGAAGAATGCATATGGATGTCCAGAGGGAGCAAAGAGTGCATACGTTGGAGGAACAGTAGGTGCTTAGCAAGCAAGGGGAGTGTGAAGAGATAGGGCCACAACATGACAGCAGCAGGACGAGGCAGCACCCTTCAGACTCTCATGGGAAGGAGCCAGCGGAGAGAGGGAGAAGCTAAATCTACAGGAGAGGGAGGGATCCTTGAAGGACATGAAAAGGTGGAGGGCCGTGGTGTCCAGAAGGGATTAATTCTGATAGGGAAATAACTCATCATGTAACAGAAACAGGAAGAGAGGATGGGTTTTAAAAGGATAGGTGTAGGGCGCCTGGGTGGCTCAGTTGGTTAAGCGACTGCCTTCGGCTCAGGTCATGATCCTGGAGTCCCTGGATCGAGTCCCGCATCGGGCTCCCTGCTCGGCAGGGAGTCTGCTTCTCCCTCTGACCCTAACCCCTCTCATGTGCTCTCTCTCATTCTCTCTCAAATAAATAATCTTAAAAAAAAAAAAAAGGATAGGTGTAGCTACAGGTAAGACCCTAGGATTGGTAGCAAGAAATTGAGCATCTTGTATGATGACTTTCATTTTCTTGTGGGGCAGCTTTTTCCTCTTCCCTCCACCCCATCCCCCTTCCTGAAATCTAGCACATTTGGAGGCTGAGAAAACAGAAGGGGCCTGTGGTAAATAACTCAAGATGGAGAAGAGGGACACATTCTTTCAGCATTACAACACATCAGAGATAGGCTAGCAGGAGGCTGAAGTTAGCATGGTGGAAAGTCTATTGTCTTTAAGATATGTTGTCCTTGGATCTGTCCCTGTGAGGGCTTTTTCCTTTTTCCCCTCCTCCACCCTTGAGATCTGAAGACCCAACTCCACGTAGCAGTGATGCGATATGGAACGGAATGACTGACAAATCCTGTCAGGGGCCAAGTCCAAGAAAAGGCATTTCGCTGGGTAGAAAAGGCATTTACTCTGTGGAGAACAGAGGGGTCAACAAGGATGATAGGATGGGGAAGCTGAGGCATGTATGAGTCCTGGCTGTCTAGACCTGATGTGCTATGACCTTCAGAGGAGCCGAGGGATTAATTTAATAAGGTAGAGAAATTATCTCCTGTACCTTCACCCTCCTGTGGACTTGACAGCAATTGGAATATATCTCTTGAATCCAAAATAAGGTAGAATTATAATGTTCCTCTAGATTCATGTCTGTACCTTAACCTGTTAACAGTGAGACTGTCTCTCCTCGCTGAGCCTCTCTCCCTTCTATCATGGGAAATGTAATGTTTGGTACCACTTGGTAGTAGGAGGTAAGGTTATCTACTCATAGGAAGGGGAATGTGGCAGGATCATGAGCTTGAGGATAGTGGAGAAAGTGTATAATAATTTCCGAGAACAAGCAATAGAGCTGACTGAAGAAGCCTGCTTGGGTCCGAGTTTCCACTGGGGACCATAATTTTATAGTGGCACCTACGTGATTTCCCTCAGTGGTGGGAAGCCAGGCTGTTAGCATGATGATAATAAGCATGAGGCAAAGAGGTGAGGGTGTCTGGAGTGAGGCTCTGCTTGTTGACTTCCACAGTCAACATGTCAGTGGGACAAGGAAGTTGGGGCTGTTGGCAAGACTGAGGTGAGCGTTCTGGAACACGGAGTGTAAGCACCACAGGGAGAGACGAAGGGGAGACCAAGGAGAAATAAAGACCAGGGAATGCGTATATATGGAGGTGGTCCCTAGAAGGATCCGGGGGTCCCTAGAATAAATTTAGTGGGAGCTAGTGAGAGATCTGGAAGGATAGGAGGTCATGGTTGGTAGTAGGATATTTAAATTTATGGCTTCAGAGGCAGAGAAGTTCTGAGTAATAAGCAAGTGGGGGATGTGGCCTTGGGAGGGCCCGCATTGACCCTTGTCATCACCGGGACCCTCTCCCTGATCCAACGTTCACATGGCTTTTCTCTCTTCTGTCAGCCTCTGATGTACATCCTACCTCAGCTACCCCTTTCCCACTTTCTGGTCCAGCAAAGGGAACTCACAGCACCTTTTCTTACTTCCGGAGAAATTTTTTCCACATATGTCTGATTCATTTGCGTTTACTGAAGTTCGAAATCTCCAGTGTCCAAAACCTCTTTCAACTTTTTTTTCCCCTGCCCTTTCTTAGAAACAGGAAGTTGTGTTTGGCTAAGGACAAACTCTTCCAGTGCCCCTGGGACTCACAAGAAGTTTGGAATGAGGAACGGTGAGGTCTGGGGAAGGCTTCTTTACTCTCACCTTTCCTGGGGCAAGTGTGTGTCTGCCAGGGGTAGGCTGGGCAGCTCATGGGGATGGAAGACTAGCCAGAATTTTCCTGTGTCTCCTCGCTCAGCCCAAGGCCTGAGGGAAAGTATGTTCTAAAAGAGACAGGTGGCTTTGAAAGCTCCTGTATTTCTCTCTCCCTGCACTCGCATCTACGGTTCAGAATACACTTCTACATTTGGTCTCACTTTTCTCTTCCCAATACTTGGGCAGTGTCTGTGAGGAGCCCTTTAATTTAGTTTTTGAGGGGTGTGGGCTCAATTTTAAGCAAGGGAGGCCAACTACCTCCTGAAGAAGAATGAGCCAGGCTGTGAAGGGATCACATCTATTGTGATAAGCCTGGCCAGGTTGTTGGCAAGGCTTACCCTAGGAAGCAGACAGGTGTCTGGTGAGCGCTGATGTGTGCCAGTGAGGCAGGGAGAGCATGGAGGTCACAACCCAAGCCCTCTGCTCGCTCAGTGCTCCAACATTCACTTCCCCTTCAGTGTGTTATTTTCTCTTGCTGAGAATTTTTTCATATGTAAGCCCAACGTGACCACAATATATCACTTTCATGATGATCTAAATGGAACCAGCAGGAATGTCAGCTTAGGTGAATGACTTCTCTCTCTCACCTTCCACATGCAGTTTTCTTTTCTTTCTTTCTTTTTTTTTTTTTTTAAAGATTTTATTTATTTATTTGAGACAGAGAGAATGAGAGAGAGAGAGCACATGAGAGAGGGGAGGGTCAGAGGGAGAAGCAGGCTCCCCGCCAAGCAGGGAGCCCGATGCGGGACTCGATCCAGAGACTCCAGGATCATGACCTGAGCCGACGGCAGTCGCTTAACCAACTGAGCCACCCAGGCGCCCCACATGCAGTTTTCTTGAAGGACCACAGGAAAATACGCTGTGCCAGAAGAGAGCTTTCTCACAGACAGACATACTGTCCTGCAGCCAAGGGCCACCAAAGGTGAGCAAACCCGTTCATAGTTCTCAAGGGCGGGAGTGGGGCTGCCTCCCTCCCCCTCTCTGCCTTCTGTCCTGGCGCCCATGGGCGCGCCTGCTCGCGGCCTTGGGGTGGGGAATGCTGGCGAGGTGGATACACTTCTCTTTCCTTAGGGCCTTCCCTCCCACTCTGCATAGAGCAGAGTCAGGGCGGAGAAGGACAGGTGTCGGGGACGGTAGCTTAACCTTGCCTAAAATGTTGCCTTCATCGTCTTCCTCGTGCTCACCCTACCTCATGTTTTGTTTTGGCTCTATATTCCGTAATTGAGCTTCAACTGACCGAAGAGGCACAAGGAAGGGATAGGGCTGTGGCAGCAGAAATCTGGGAACCTAAGGATAATACTACATCTGATTCTCATTGGTAGATTCCATATTTCTGTTCACTCTCACAAACCATTCCTCATTCCCAAAAGTGAAGGGGACATGGCTGCTTTTCGAAGGGGCTTGGTGATCTGAGGCAGAGCATGTGGAGCAGAGATTGCCGTGGGCTCAGGAGCCTCTTTTCCTTCAATCAGGGGAGACTCAGACCCTGGGAGGAGGGACAGTTCTTATTATGAGGGCCCACTTGGTTAAAAGGCCCAAACGCGAAGAACTTAGTGAACATCATCAGAGGGGCAAGATGTGGGGCGTGGAGCTAGTGGGAAGATGGTCCCATCACCCCTGGACCATGTTCCTGGGAGGGGGATGGTTTGCTAAAGTGGGCTGGGGAGCAATAATATTGCACAGTTTTGGAACAAATCCTTCTGGTCAGCTACAGGGGAATAAAGGGCAGAGAGTAAACCCCAGGCAAGGATTCACTTATCCTGAGGATGAAAGAAATGAACGTTGATGCTAACGTACCACCTCTGAAGTATTTCTGGCAGGTGTTTGGAGGATCCAGATGAATGACCGCTGCAGTTACCTGTCGAGTCAGGGCCTTAAGGACTTCAGGGGACACTAGTACTAGCTGGAAAATGCAAACTCTCAGCAGAGGAAGTGTAGTCTTCCCTTCTCTGGGCTAAAAGAGTGGTCGAGGTTGGCCAGGGGAAATGATGGTGTGGTCTCTCTCTGCAGATTTATTTGCTGAGTACCTGCGCTGCAGCTGTTGAATTTCCAGACACAAACAAGTATGTATCCTGTGAGCCTGGCCGAGCCCACACAGCAAGCAAGAGCCAAGCTGGATTCCATTCTGCTTTGCACATCAGCCGTTCTGCCGCGAGCTGAACTCCAGGGCAAATGCTGTGCCAGTAGGGAAAGCACCGCTGGATTGATATGGGCAGTTCATGGGGGACACGCCTGGCCTTGGTTATTTTGGGGAGAATGAGAAACAGAAGGAGACGAAGAGTTGCAGAAACATACGTCAGTCTCAACAAAACTGGGGCACAGCAAGGAAAAATCTGGTTTCACTAGTCATCCTCAACATGCCTGTGTGTGTGCTTGTTTATGTTTAGGTAAGCCTGGCCTCCCACTCACTAACGAGTCAGCAGACAGGGAAAGAGTGGCCAACTCTGTGTCGAAGGCCACAGTGTGGCATTGTGCACCACACAGAGGTGACCAGCAGCGACCAGCCGAGGGCACTGTAGGGGCTGAAATCCCCTTTGTTTTGTCTCATGCCCCCAGAGGGCCCCTTTTCCTCATTCACCCCAGGGCTCCACATAGCATCTTCTCTGCCCAGGTCACCAGTTACTTGAAGGGGTCTTGAGAGAAAGTGAAAGAGAAGGACAAAGGGGTCAAAGATGATAAAAAAGGGAAGATGTAAATGTATCTATGTTCCTTCTTTTCACTAGAATGTCAGTCCTTGACGTCACCTGTTATGTCACCCATTTGTGACCGATGACTACGTTTTCCTCTACATTTCCTCTACAACCATATGGAAGACTGAGCCAGGAAGAGGTGAGGAGATATGGAGTGGAAGATGGGATTTTGGGGGCTCTCAGGTAGGTTTCAGGTGGCAGGTGGGGAATGCAGCTCTGTGTAGAAAGGGCTGATGGGGGGAGCCTGGATGGCATAGTCCGTTAAGTGTCCGACTCTTGATTTTGGCTCAGGTCATGAACTCAAAGGTCGTAAGATTGAGCCCCACATCAGATGCTGCACTGGGCATGGGGTCTGCTTAAGATTCTCTCTCTCTCCCCCTCTGCTCCTTCCGCCGCCCACCCCCGGCTCACATAGGCGCATGTGTGCATGCATTCTCTCTCAAAAAAAAAAAAAAAAAGAAAGAAAGAAAGGGCTGAGTGGGACCACTGCAAGTTGTTGGGGCCAGAAGAGTTGTGAGGTGTGGATAAAGTTTGATATGAAGAGAAGGAGCTGAGGTCGTTGGGATGATGGTGCTTAGATACAGTTCAGCATTCCTCAGGTCCTAAGAGAATCTGGTATCTCTGGCTGGTCGGTATATCAAAAGGAGGATGGGGACGTTTGCAGAGTGGAATGGGATAGTCTTCCTCAAGAATAATGAGTCCAGAGGCATCACATTGCCACTGTTACCTCCGAGTCAGACATTTCCCCTAGGGCAGTGGTTCTCAAACCAGCAGGCTCCACATCGCCTGGGAACTTTCTAGAAATGCAGATTCTCAGGACCCCCTGCCCCCCGCCCCCACCCGGGAACCCACTGAACCAGAAACTCTTGGGGTAGGGCCCAGCAATCCGTATTTTAAGAATCCCTCTAGACGATCCTAATGCCCAGTCGAGTTTGGGAACCGCTGGTCTAGATTATAATGAAGAGTTGCTCGAGTGAGCCGGATTCAGCAGGAGGAAGGCCCGAGAGACTGAGGCAAGGTGCCAGCTTCCCTGGGTGTGTTCAAGGTCAGCTGACCTAGTTTTAGCCTCTGTCCTTGGGCTCTGGGTCCTCTGCCCTTTCCAAAGAAATACTGAACCAGCTCAGACCACTGCACTGGCACAAGATCACACTTTAGTTCAGAGACACATTTGCATAAATACTTGAAATGGATCCACCCCTGCAGGTGGAAGCCTGAGAACCCGTGGCTCTCCACAGTCCTGCGACTCTGCAGCCCTGCAGGCGATGGATTTTAATACCGAGGACAGTCACATTCATTCTTGAAGACAGCTCGGGGGCGCAGCTATGGCGCTTTGACATTCATCATCGACCTCCCCACTCTGCACCTCTCTTTTACTAATGTTTTTCCCCTCTGAGGTAGATTATTTATCGGGGAAACCAAACAGGAAAATTTTTTTTTCATTTAACTCTGCTAGTCCTTTGCAAACAGGCTGAGTCTCCTGTTTGGGTCAATAAGTGCATTTTTTTTTCCTTTTCACCTATACCCTCCACCTGAACCCGCACTAGGTCCAACCCGCCGGATAGTAGACTTTAGGATCTGTTGTCCCCATTCTCGTCTCCCCATCGTGAATTCACGCCAAATTGGAGTGGCTGTGCCAATGGCAGGGCTGGGTAGGCCATGCCGCCTCCACAGGTCGGGTCACCGCAGTGGGGGCTCCGGTCTGCGCCCCAGCACCCCGAGTCCATGAGCACGAGACCGGCCCCGCCCCCCCGCCCCCCAACCCCCCCCTCCAGGGATCACAGCGGGCACGGCTGGCTTCCACAGGGCTTGGCGTCCTCGGGTTTCAGAGCCTCGCTGCAGGTGGCGGAGGCCTGGCCGTTGGGGTCCCGGCACTCCACGGTCCGCCGCTGCCGGCCAGCTCCGCAGCTGCTGGAGCACTCAGACCAGTCCCCCAGGACCCACTGCGCATTGAGCAGGGGCTGGATGACGTTGGTGGTCGCCCTCTCTTTGCTGTTCTGTGTGCTGAAGTTCACGTCATTTGGAACGAAGAAGGTATATTTGACTTTGGGGGGAAAGACCTCACCAGGGACAGTCAGGAGCTGCACGGTCAGAGGCTCGGGCAGGGGCCGGAAGCTCTGCAGCCGCTCCAGGGTGGCAATGGAACCGCTGTATTTAAGGATGGTCCCCTTCACCAAGATGTCCTGCTCTATGGCAGAGATGGCCAGGTTTCCATTGAGCAGGTACTGCCCATCGGCCGTCTTCAGCGCCAGGTAGCTGCCGTCGTGCTGGACCCCCGGGTGGCTTCGTTGTTTCACATCAATGTTAGTAGCCCCGGCCGGGATGGTGACAATGTCGTTGTAGCCGTAACTATGGTAGGGACAGAAAGACCCCCTGAGGACCAGTGGCTACCCAGCCCAGCGCCTCAGCAAGTTAGCATGTTGGTGACTAGGGTGGGCGGTCACAAAGCGCTAGCAAATCATCAAGTGGTTGCCCCAAAGTTCCACATAACTTAGCTGCTGGGGCTGACAAGAATGTTTTGTACATTGGGATTTTCAAGGGTTTTTGCTTTGCCTGGTAACTCTGCTTCAAATGTCTGGAGTTCGGATGTGTGGATCTGGATATCAGCACAGAGGAAGACATCCCAGAAGGGCTTGCAAAACTGCATCAGTGCTGCCAAAGCCGACAGCTCTGGGCTCAAGTGAGATCTCAAACACACTTAGCTCCCTGCACGGGTATAAGCCTTTGCTTGGCCCCCTTCATACCCAGAGTTCAAACCCATGTGGAAAAATCTGCTCCACACACCAGTCCCAGAATCCGACCAGAATGGACATCTCACTCCACCTCTTAGAGCCAATCAGCCCCTAGTATTTGGTTAACATGGCCCCAGGGCAGGAGCCAGGGCGATAAAGCTGCTTCTAGTTGCCTTCCTCTGTGTTTCAACTCTGTTGTAGGTCTAGAGCTTTACGTGGGATGGAGAAACCTTAGTTTTTATTCTTCTCTTCTGGGGCAGAAGTGTTTGGATTACATAGGCCGGGAGGAAAGCAAAGAAGATTGAGGACAGGAGGTCGGTTCTCTGCTACTCTTGCCTTCTGCCCACTCAGCTAGCTGCTGAGTCTAGGGTGGCTCTGAAAGAATCCACAGCCCCATATGTCTAATGCCTAAGAGAAAGCCAGCTAGCAGACCTGCTATCTGAATATCCCACACCACATGCTTCTTTTTTCTCTATCCTTTTGAGTTTAACTTTGAAGACTGCCAAGTTGTCTTCTGTGGGCTGGTTCTGTTCTCTGAGGCCGACAAGGTGAGAGGTGGCGAGAGACAGAGAGGAGCACAGTGTGGCCACGTAACATATGCCCTGGCCCTTCCTCTCTAGGAACTGTGTGCCATGGTAGGAGAAAACCAGCCTGGGAATTAAGACATCTGGGCTCTCTTCCTGGCTGTCATTAACTATCAGTGTGACCTCAGGAGAGTCATGTGATCTTTTTGTGCCTTGGTTTCTTCATCTGTAAATGGGGAATAACAGTATTGGCTACCTGCTGGACTTATTTTAGGAATCAAATGAGGCCATAGAAATGAAAGCACTTAAGAAAAAAAAAAGAAATGCAAGCATTTCAGTACTAGGGGTTTCATGAACATATGGTGTTCAGGTGTGCGAAAGCGTCCAGAGTTCTCAGGTTCATGAAAGCACTAAGGCCACCAAGACCCCCCTCTTTGGACCCCCTTTTTGAAAGATCCACCTGCAGAAAGGATGGGACTCACCAGGTGTAGGGTGAGATGTCCTTCCCAAAACAGGCCTGGAAGAGCCGCTTTCTGGCAAGGGCCCTGGTTACTCAGCATAGCTCTATTGCTGGTTGACTCAGAGCTGATACACCCCTATCCTCAGGGCCTCTGGCTGCCCTGTGCACTGTCCTCTCTGTGGGCCAGACCTTGTGCCAAGCGTTCCGCCCGTCTCATGACTCAGTATGATGATTCCGAGATAGAGGGGACTCCCAAAGCTTTACAAAGAAACTACAGCTCAGGGCCGCATGGGTAATAAGTAGCTGCCACAATTCGCATTTAGGCCAGTCTGATTCTAAAGCCTGTTCCGCTCTTCTGGAACCTAGGCACAGAACTATGGTGAGACTCACCTGGAGGGGTTGAGGGAACCGGACACCTTCCTGCATGAATTGCCTTTGCCCCCACACACCCCACATTTGTCCAGCTTCCTAGGCGAGTCCACCACGTGGTCACAGCCAGCCTTGACACACTGGCCACGGACGCAGATGGCTAGAGTCTCTGGTCCACACAGGGTGCCATCGATCACCTGCAGCAGGGAAGCAGAAGGTAACAGAGGGCATGGTGTGCACAGAGGCCACCCACAGGTGGGGTCGGAGCAGGTGGCCTTCCTCCCCACCTGTGGTTCTGAGCTCCAGAAGGACTCTTACCTTGGCCTCGAACACTTTGAATTCACTCCTTCCCCGGGCTCGGCAGAACAACTTGCAGCGGTCCCGGGGGGACACCCCCGCATACTTGGGGACCCACTGTAGGAGGTTCCCATCCACGTCAGTGTAATTGTAGGCATTATACTTCTCACACTGCTGCTCCCTGAAGCTTTTCCCTACAAAGAGTAAGAAACGGCATGCAGTTAACATGCCTTGCTGAAGCAGAGAGGACCCAGTGGCAGAAATGCCAGCTTCAGGGCCCCTTTCTTCCTCCTGGTTTTGACCCAATCCCAGGACATAGGTTCAGTGTCATCTGGGCCCAACATTCCTAGACATGCCCGACCTAGGTCCATGTGGCAAGGAAAGGAGCATCCAGCCTCAAGCTGGGCTTTCTGGGATAAATATCCTTTCCATTTGGGGGAAGATACCAATTCTATCTTACAGATGAATAAACTCAGTAGCAGAGGACCATTCAGTAAGCTTGAATGATGCGTGGAGTATATTTTTGGGCCCCTGCTAATCATGCTCGATTTTGACTTCCTTCATGACCTTTAACTGGTGACCCAAACTCTCAGATCGACATCTCTAGTTCTGATCCTGCCCCTGTAGCTCACCTGCTGTAATTCTGGATGTCTCCAGGGGACCTCCATGTATAGCAGGATGATTACCTTCAGCTCAGAAAAAGCCTAACCCCATATGGCTCCTCCACGAACTGGTTTAGTTTTCATTTGGGGATACTGCCACATTCTGGTGTGAGATTGGCATCTGATATCTGCTGAACACTTGAGTATCTACATTGACTATTTCCAACCTGTCCTTAAGTCCTACACTCTATTTATGACAATCTGCGATTTTAAGTGTCTCCTTCCCACTCTCACCATCTGAGTCCACCTCCCACAAGCCCAGGCCTCTCAGTTTCATGTGAGACCTAGTGCCCAGCCTCCTCTCCCATCCTGCTGCATGCTGCTTCCAGAACAATCTGTCAGAAGTAAGAAATGGGTTTTTTGGGGTTTTTTTGGCCCACAATCCTGAAATTAAACCTGCTCTTACTACTGAGGTTTCCTACCCCTGCATCTCAGCACGGCCTATGGAGACTTTTCAAAACACAGATGGCCATGCCCTACTCCTAAGATTCTGATTCAATGCACCTGAGCGGCCTGGGAATGCTGTGTTTCAACAAGCTTCCCAGGTGACATGATGGGACAGCCTGCACGGAGAACCTCCAGATACCATTTCAGCTTTCACAGACCTTTGCTGTGTAGCCTTAAAATGCTACTATGCTGCTTGACTCCACCCAAGTGAATGCTAGCCCCTCTCAAGCCCCCCCATCTCCACGCGGGCACATGTCCTCCCACACCCCGTCACCATCTCCATCCTCCAGGCCCTGCTCAGCCCTAAATTCCTGTGAAGCTTCGGACTAGCCCAGGCTTTTCCTTGCTCTGAATTCTTCATAAGCCGGGGGTCCGGGCCTCAGAGCTTAGGCTTTAGTTGCTTTGTAAAAGGCATGTGGATCTCTAACTAGATTGCAAGTTCTTTGAGGACAGAGACCATGCTTTGTGCATTTTTACAATGTCATTTGTAACATCTCTTATAGTTTGAGCCACACGAGAGGCACTAAAAACCACTTGTTGATGGAGAGGCTGATCCCAGTGCAACTGAAATCATTCCATCTACCTTGTGCCTTATCTTCATCCCTTCCCCTCTTCTCTCTCTCTCTCTCTTCACCCCATGTGCCAGGCAAATTCTCACGATTCCAGGGCAAAGTTTCTAGAGCCGCATGCCGCTGCCGATCCTTCTTGTCTTGCAAAACTGCAAAGCCTACAGATTCCCTCATTAGACACCAACCCAATGTCAGTGTGTCTTTGCACTTGGATGCATCTCTCTTAAAACTCTGCATGTCTTTTGCCGTCTGCCAGTATTTCCTGGAGCTGCACAAAGGGGAGCTGGATGGGATGGTGGGGAAAAACTGCTAATGATTCCCTCTCACCAGTTTTGCTGCTACCCCTGCTGCCTCTGAGTTAATGTGTGTGCTTTCTAGTGGGTACTAGGAGGTAAGAATGTATGCCAAGGGGAGGTAGGGGCGGTGCTGCTCTCTGTTAAGGTTCCATCAGGCAGTTGCCACAGCCTCAAGGGAAGATGGGCAACTCTTTTCAGAAGGAATGTGCGTTAGAATCAGATTCAGAAACCCTCCCTCCACCCTGGGCTGAATGTTGGCTGGAAAGACAGTGGAGGTTTGGCTCTGACACTTGCTTTGGAAAACACTTCTATTCTGCACACAGACAAGGGTGCAGATGCCTCCAGGAGGATTATTATCCTAGACGCTAGCCCCTCTGCTGAGCTCCTCCCAACTCCCTGAATAAGTTTGGTTGGGAATGACATCCTCTATTTCCACATCTTGGAAGATCGGGGCAATTTCTTTCCTTGACTTTGCTACACTCTCCCAGCACAGTGAGAGTTGTCTAGGGGCCACTAGGCTTTGCCTTAAAATTTGGTGCCTTGCAGGGTCCATTTATGTCTGGCTCACAGGAAAGCTCTGCATCCTGGGAGACCCACCCTACTTCTTGTCTGGGGATCTGCTGCAGTGACAACAGTAGTGACCATCAGTGGCGATTACCGTCAGGGGGGCATTCCTCTGTGTGGCACGACTGATACTTGGCTCTCCGACCCAGGCAATATCTTCCTCCGTTCTGAGGCTCAGGGTCCTTGCATTCACGGTGTGAAAACTGTACTCCTCCTCCGCAGGTCCGGGAACACTCTCCCCAGGGTCCCCATGGGGCCCAGCCTCCATCCACCACAGCCTGCAACACACAAGGCCACCCTGAGTCAGGAGCGGGGCGGGGTGGGGGGGCTCAGCTCTCAGTGTAACAGGGGTCCCTGGCCCTGACCTCCTCACCTAGTTATGCTCATCCTGGTGGGTGTTGTTCAGTAAACTGCCCTAATCATTTGTTAGTGACTGTGTGGCTTGCTTGGCGATTGGCCTCTTGAACACAGAGGATGTGCTGGACTTCTTCACTGCTGACTTCCCAGTGTCTAAAACAGTGCCTTGCCATTAGTAAGGTGCTCGGTATTAGTTGTTGAATGAAACAACATTTTATGGGAATAAAGTTGTGTCTAATGCAGCAGTTCTCCATCAGGGCCATTTTTATCCTCTGGGGACATTTGGCAATGTTTGAAGACATTTTGGTTGTCACAGTTGGGGAGGGCGCATGCTGCTGGCCTTTAGCGGGTAGAGGTTGGGTGCTGCTAAACATTCAACAAGCAGCATTCAACAATGAACACCCACCATGAGCATCCAATAATGAGTATCCAACGATGAACATCCAACAACGAGCATCCAACAGTGAACATCCAACAATGAGCACCCAACAATGAACATCCAACAATGAGC
>NC_058413.1:85443742-85458442 GCF_002201575.2 Neomonachus schauinslandi | reverse complement strand
AATGAGCACCCAACAATGAACATCCAACAATGAGCATCCAACAATGAGCATCCAACAATCAGCATCCAGTGAGCATCCAACAGTGAACATCCAACACTGAGCATCCAACAATGAGCACCCAGCAATGAACCTCCAACAATGAGCATCCAACAATCAGCATCCAATGAGCATCCAACAGTGAACATCCAACAATGAGCATCCAACAATGAGATTCCAACAATGAGCACCCAACAATGAATACCCAAGAATGAGCATCCAACAATGAGCACCCAACAAGCATCCAACGAGCATCCAACTACAAGCATCCACCAATGAGCACCCGACAATGAGCATCCAACAACGAACATCCAACAATGAAGAAGACAGCCTCCTACAATCAAGACTTATGCAGCCCCAAATGTCTCTAGTGCAGAGGTTGAGAAGTCCTGCTTTAAAGGAATAGTTGCTGGGAACTGTTGCTATTGATCGACCAGCTACCAGTTCCAATGGTAGGATAATGCCTGGGAAGTAATCAGATTTGCTTCCATCCTTACAATCAACCTATGAGAACTAAGCTTTGCCCTTGATTGGTTCACAGAGTTTTCAAAAGGGAAATAATTTTAAAAAATGACAAAAGTTGCTTATATAAAAAATGAAAAATACAGAAAAGTATAAAAAAAGAAACCAACACTTAAAAAAACCACTCCCCAAATAAAACCACTGATGTGATTTTCATCAATAACCTCTCACGCTTTTGCTCTGAATAATCATAAAGATGTGATGTTTTAATTTTACATAGTTATGATTCTGTCATATATATATAGTGTTTTATGATCTGTTTTTTGCCCTTAAAAATAGATGATAAACATCATCCCATGATCATTCCATGTCAAACTCTCCCTGCATTGAGCTTGGCTCTGGTGCTGAGGAATGTTGGACAGACCTCCTCCCCTCCCCTCAGTAATGTGTGAAGCACGTGCTTTGGACGGGGGTAGAGGGAGTCAGTACACGGAAAAGAAACTCAGTGTCTGAATGGGGAGGATGAGAAGTGGCTGAGGATGAATCTGTGAATCCTGCCCTGGTTCAAGCTTAGCAAGAGTGTGGCTTACCTGGCCCAAGCAGGATCCTGAGCCTCAGCGCAAAGGACATGCCACTGAGGACAGCCCTCTGGAGAGTGAGTGCTCAGGCCACCCTGGTGATTCAGTGCTGGGCCCAGACCAGGCTGCGAAACTCGGCGGATGCTGTTTCATAGGCAGGGCTTAGTGACTTGCAGTAAGAGAAATGTGATCAGCCTCACAGTTTGGAAGTATTAAGAGCAGGGCAAAGAAACGAATCATTTGAAAACTCTCGCTGGCATTGCCTTGGTTTTTCTTGTAAGTTTTCTCAGTCCTAGGCCAAGTTTTCTCTGCCTGGTCGGAGACAGCTTGATTCCTTCTCCCCTCCTGAGTATGGAATTCCCACAAGTAGTCTCATTCTCCTGACCTCTGAAGATGAACGCAGCTCAGACATGGGTAGGTTATGAACACTTTTCCCTCAGCTCTTGACTGAATGTTCCTCTTCCGCCATCACACTATCTGTTTATAATGGAATTCATAATGGCCTCCCTTTATTGAATGGCCACGATCTGATCTTTGTGCTGGAATGCTTCATGCCTATCACCTATCCTCATAAGCCTTCTGGTCCACCCCAAAACAATTCCAAAGGGGGAGTTCTCAGAAGGCCCTGAGCACTGGTGGTGTCGTCCGTCTGCTCTGAGTCCAGCCTCGAAGGGCTCCTCTTGAGTTTGGGTAAATATGCTTTGCTTTGTTTGTTAAAAGACGCATGATTTTACTTAGACGTCACAGTTGCAGCCTGGCCCAAAGTCTCTTAGTTCGTGGCTCTCAAGTGTGGTTTCTTCCTTGAAAACAGCCCTCCCCCTCCCTCTCCTCCCACACCCCCAAGTGGCCATCCCTCACCTTGGGCCTGTCCACTTCCTCCTCAGGCAGACAGCTGCCATCCCAGCAGAGGTGCCCGGGCCCACAGGGCGTCCCATCAGCCCACGGCAGACTGCCGTTCTTCGTGTGGCAAAGGGGCTCGGTGCCATCCGTGTGGCACCAGAGCTGGGCGCAGATGTCCTGTGCAGAGGTGTTGGGGCAGTGGCGGAAACCCAGCCCAAAGATCTGCTTGCACTGCTGGTCCAGCTCATAGAGGGCGCTGCGGCCTGGCAGGTCTGTGGGCAGGGGCAGGGCCGAGGTGGGGGCATCCAGGAGACAGTCTCCTGAGAAATGGAGGAAAGCAGAGGAACAAGAATGAGGAGCGGGGGTTTCCCTCTCTCAGCTCTCCAGTGGCCTCCCACATTACACTTAAATTCCTATTGATGGGATGTAAGACCTAGCCATCATAATTTCTTTGACCATAAGCTAAAAACTCAACACTCAATCATCTATATGAGCTTATCCAATTTTTGACTATCAGTTAAGTAAAATTTTATTAGGATTGAATTTTTTTTTGTTATCCAGAACATCTTATATACATTCAGCGTGTACCTAGGGAATGCCAGCTAACTGTAATACTAATCTACGGCACATATAATGGGGGATGCAAATGCGCTCTCAAAAACCATGGCAGGCAAAATAAAGCCTAAGTACTGATGTTTGGATAATCTATTACTTTTGTATCTTAGGTGTCCCTGTCTCGTTCGATGAGAACAATCAAGAGTAAGTTGTGTTTTCACTGCTTTACTGAATAAGTCCAATGGTTTTAACCCGGCATGCCACCCACCCCCATCCCCCACCCTTGCTGTCACACTGACCTGTTCCCTGCCTCTTTGCCATTCCTAAGCTACAGCATGATCTATCTCTCCAGCCGGGATGCTCTCCTCTCTCCTCTGTACTGCGTTCGTCCATTCCTTCGAGCTCTGTTCAAACCCACCTCCTCCAGACAGACCTTCTCAGACTAATTCTACCGGCTCTGGGACTAGTCATCTAAATTAGCCCAGCCACGCTGGCTGCTGGAAGATAGGGCAAGGAAGAGTACGCTTTGTGGGGAGGGGCACATCCCCCTAGCCTGCCATGGCACAGGGCGAGGCTGGGTGAGGAACACCTGTCCGACATCTGTTCTATCCGAGACACCTCTGATGCTCCGTGAAGGAGCTCCACCAGAAGCTGCTCACATGCCACTGGCACTCTCGCCATCATGGAGGCGGGTGGGGCAGACCTCAAACGCCAGCAGCGGGCCAGAAAGAGGCAGGGAGCAGCCTGCGGGACACCCACCGTGCCCACCGTCCAGGAGCTCCGTGAGGTACATGGCACTGCAGGGAGACCAAGGCAGCGTCTTGTTCAGGTGGACGAAGAGCGGCGCCATCATGTGGTGCTTGCCCAGGGGCCCAAAGAGCCGTGCGCAGGGCTTGGAGTCGTCGTGGGGCATGCTGAGGACGTGCCCTGGGGTGGAGAGAGACCTGAAGTCCACCCTAACCAGTCTCCACTGCCCTCCAGCTCGCCCTGTCCCACCCCAAGAGCTCCCCACACAGCCCAGCACCCCTCTCCCTCTCTCTGGCGAGACAGCCACCCTCCGCTGACAGAAGAGGGCGTCTCGGGCCAACCAGTCACCAGCTCCTCATGGGGATGGCCATGCCCTTCTTCCTTAAAGATTTTTGTTTGGGGCTTCACTCTGGGCTTTTCTCTTGCAGAAAACTTTCTCAGAGTACCGGGGGAACCTTGATAGCCCTTTGTTTTCTGCCTCAGCCTGTCCTCAATGATTCACTCCCTGACACAGCACTCTCTTTACAATGGATTTCCCCAGACTTCTTACTGTGACTGCTTAGCTTGGGCAAAGCATCGCAACTTTACCCGAGCATTTCTTTCATTTTGGCATTTTCCTGGGGACCCCTGATGATGATCCAAGACCCTATTTTAAAATTATGGCCTCATGTTCAGGGTGGGAATGGAGAAAGTACAGTATCTATTTACATATAATCACTCTGTCAGAACTCTGAGTAGAACCTGGCCAAGTGTGAGAGCTGCATCTTCCTTAGACCCTGGGCTGGCCTGGATTTGGAAGAGGCAGTTCCCCCTGACAGAATACAGTAGGCTTGGCATGGCAAGTCTTACCTAGCTCATGGGCCAGGGTGTAGGCCGCCTGGAGCCCCTCATCCTCGATCACGGAGCAGCTCTTGTTGGGGTCGCAGATTGTGCCGATGTCCGCCACGCCCAGGGTGTCACACATCCCCTCCTTCCCACAGAAGTTCTGCTTGGCAGAGAGAGTGAGGGCATGAGAACAGACATACAACAGAAAATCTTCCTATTTCTACTCCTCCTAAGTTGAAGGAAATTTTTTTTTTAGAGAGGGGGAAAGTGAGGGAGGGGGAGGGGCAGAGGGAGGGGATGAGAGAGCATCTCAAGCAGACTCCATGCCCAGCAAAGAGCCTGACACGGGGCTCGATCTCACAACCCCATGACCATGACCCGAGCGGAAATCAAGAGTCGGACGTTGAACCTACTGCGCCACCCAGGTGCCCCTGAAGGAAAATTTGTAAGCCAAAGGCCCTATTTCTTCACAAAGGCCACTTGTGTGAGGAAGCCCATTTCTTTTTCTACACAGGTGTGTCCTAGGGCTGGCTGGGACTTTGTGTCCTAGAGTTGGCATGTCCTAGGGCTGGCTTGTTTTGGGAGGCAGGATAGCACAGTGCTGAAGAGTACGGACCCTGCAGCAAGACTGCCTAGGCTTGACTATGGGTGCCACCACTGTGTGTGGGGGGGCAATCTATGCCTCAGTCTCCTGAGTTGTAAAATGGGGCTTGGTGGGGTTGTCCTGAGGACTAAAGGCGTCAACAGGGCAGCACATATTATTAGATTTTCCAGCCTTCGGGAAGCTATCTGTTTCAATTGCACCAGCTAGGAGGGCAGGCCTCCTGATTTGGAGAAATCTCAAGGTGACCTCCAGTTCCCTGCTTCTGTGTTTAACAGTCATTGTAGATGGACCTTCTCTCTACATTCCAACTCGAGATCTTTTACTGGGCAGTTTGAGCCCATTTCCTCTTGTTATGACCTCAGCAGACAGCTGGTCACAAACTTTTGGAAAAGAGCCCTTACGAGATTCCTCTCCTTCCCTTGCAAATACCTCACATTTGTCCTCATGACCTCCCCCTCATCATTCCACACACGAGGCTCCTGGCGTCTAGCTGGGGCCAGCAGGGAGACATTTCCCATGTTTGGGCTCTCTGGAGCCAGCCCACAGACCTGTCTGGTGAGCAGAATGGCTGTGTCAAAGTGTTCTGGGTGCCGGTCACTGGGCTGGTTGAAACGCCGCTGCCAAGTGCAGAAGTTGCGCAGGGTGAGCCCCCCGTTGTCAGACACTTCTGGGCCCCACTTTTCATCTTCCACGATCAGCACTTTTACCACCATGAGATTGATGGAATTTCTAATGCTGGGGTGCTTGTAGATTCGGGCTGCCATGGACATCAGCGTCAGGATGTGGTTCTGTCGGGAAGATGGGAGCAGGGGGAGGGAAGGGTTCGATCTCCCGGCCCGTTGCCTGCCCGCTGCCACCCCCCTCCATGTGCTGGGCTCTGCGCTGAGCGCTGGAGATAAAGCATCTTGCTGAAGACTCACAAAACCCCGGAGGTCCCGGCATTATTTCCCTTCATTTTACATATAAGAACATGGAGGCTCCGTAACTGGCCCAAGATCCCAAAGCTAATGAGTGTACAGCCAGCCCCTGAACCCAGATGGCCGGCCTCCAAAGCTTGTGCCTTTAACATCTCGACCAGCCACATGTGGCTGTGTAAATCGAAGTCAGTTAAAATTCAGTAAAATGGAAATTACAGTGCCTTGGTCACACTGGCCATGTTTCAAGTACATCGGTAGCCACCTATAGCTCAAGGCTTCTGTATTAAACGGAGCAGACAGGACATTTCCATCATCACCAGAAGGTCCTACTGGACTGCACTGGTTATTATTCTGCCTTAACTCTGACACCAAGCAACTCCCTGCCAGCCCCCCCTGCCCCCTGCCCCCCGCCCCATCCCCTCTCTGTTCTCAGCCCAGAAGCAATTATTTGAGTGTTCAAGGCTAGTAGAATGTGTCCCTTAGAATCCAGTGGAGCATTTTCCTGATGCCTGCTGGGGTAACTTCTACTCTGCAGGATGGGCCCTGTTAACCCTGAAATCGTTCCAGTAGTCACTAATAGTTAGTCTGCCCCCGTCACCAGACCCGCACCTCATTAAACACTCACACTCACTCTGTGAAGCAGGCATTGTCATCCCGGTCTTACAAATGAGGGAGAAGAGGTTCACACGAGTTAAACAAGCTGTCTAAGGTCACACAACTCTTAAAGCCAGGACACCGGCCCAGGCACGTCTGTCTGTGAAGCCTACACTCTCCAAATGAAGTTTCCCAGGGCTTGACTGCTGGGTTTCTGGACGACCCCGAAAGGGTTCTTCCTTTCTGCCAGGGGCTTGAGAGGGGGCAGTGGGCCTAATGAGATCCAGGCACTGAGGATCACCCCTGCTTCCAGTTTTGCCCAGACCAGCTGAAGGAGTTCACATCATTGCTTGGCCTTTGTCCTATCCCTGGGTTGCCAACTACTCCCAAGGCTTTGGAGGCGGCCAGATGGAGCTCACTCTCCTGCCTCAGGGACCTCTAGAAGTGAGTCCTCTTGGATTGTTTTGCAGGAAAGAAAGGGGCAGGGGCACGCAGGCCTTCAGCTGGGAGTGCGGCCAGCCAAGCTGCCATTCATTTGCCCCCGCTCCCCGTTCCCTAGGGCACCATCTCTCGTCAGCCTTTCTTTTTTCTCTCCTGTGGTCTGGAAGGTAGGAGGGGAAGGAGGGGAAAAGAGAGTGAAAGGCTAAAGAGGGACACTCCGTCAGTTGAGGCCATGTGTGGGAGTTCCAGACGAATCCTATTATTTGTGAATGGGATCTGTCTGTTCACCTCGCGGGCAACAAGCCAAGTATTTTGTAAGCCCTACAAACAGCGGTTGGCAGGTTTCTTAGCGTGTCAAGCACTCTAGCTATGTTTAGGCTGATGTAAACATCTTATCAACAAAGCTGAAACTTGGCGCTTGCTCCTAGAGCTGGATTCCTGAGGGAGAAAAGCGATCACATCATTATGCAACTGGGGGTGAGGGCTGAGGAATGGGAGCTCGCTGAGACTACTTCCTGGCCAGGCCTTCGCTGTTTCCAGGGGGCAGACAGAGTCTCCTGCTCTCTTGCCCCAGGAAGGGTCAGATCTGATGGGCCAGGGACCAAGCCCTGGAATTTCTTCAGAGGCAACCTGTAACTCTCCTCACAAGATCTCTTCCCTTTGAGTCCCAGTTTCACAATCTCAAAACTGGGGAGACGATGTTTTACAAAGAAGGTGTGACCACAAGAGATACCAGCTGCTCAGCATCAGTCCTGGCAGGCTTGAGGTTTAAGAGGGCTCAGTGTTCTCAAGCTGACCAGATCAGACTGAGGCTCTGGGGCAACGCGGCTGAGTGGGGACCATGCACTGGCCACGCCCCCAATGAAAGCCAAAGGCACACGGGTGTCAATTTCTGCGCAAAGGAACGAGGTGAGGCACCAGGGGAGGCTTCCCGACGTTAGGATTTTCAGGGAGCCTCCCTTGCGGTTCCGGGAGCTCAGAGCATCTTCTCCGGACACTAAATACCTGTCAGGCTGAGTGGGCTTGAGGGCCATTTCTCTTCAAGGCAGACGGTTAGAGTTGAGAGCATTTGGATGTCTTCTGGTTGCTATTTCAGAAGATAATTTCCATTGCAAGAGAGCGGCAAGGTCTATGTGGTCCAGTGTTTCTGTTAAAGTCTCCAATCCTGGTCCTGCTCACCTCCCCTTTCGTCTTGTCTCACTGAGGTTTGGGAGGTGGGAAGCACTGCTATCCCCACTGTTAGCTCCTCTAAGAAACCATGGGAGGAATGCCTGACATTTGCAGTGCATCTTACAGTTCCCTTGGGGGAGGGACCTGGTGGGGGCAGTGGCCGAGAGAGTCTGTGAGCCTCCGAGTCTCGGCAGTACCCTGGGCCAAAAGGCCAGGCTTGACTTACAGTTCCACAGAGAGAGGGCTCAGGAGCCAGTCGAGGAGAAGGTCAGATGGCTCACTCCACCACCTGGTATCTATTTATACTTCTTTGTGCACCACCCAAGTGTGGGCTGCTTGCTGAAGAATGTGAACAAGATGGTGCCCCTGGGGGAGTGGGGGCCCCAGCACAGCAGACAACCTCCAAGAACCACGTCAGGTAGGTGGGAGCCCATGGCCAGCCTGGCCAGGGGTGGTCAAACAACCCTGCTCTTGAATGACTTGGGGACCTCATGCCCTTAATTCTCATTAGGAAAAGACACGGCATTTTTTTTTTTTTTTTTTGTCTTTGCCACGAACCAGATGTTGAGAAGTTTAAACACTCTCAGTTCGTGTATTTAATGGAAAGATTGAGCAAATCAAGATAATGTCTACTCTTTTTCTAAACTGGGTTGGAAAGAATATATTGACAGGCTCACATAGGCTTCTGTGTATTCATTTGCTGCATATTACACCAAGAGAAATGTGCATGAAAAGGAACAAAGATATTAAGATCGTGGAGGGTACAGTGATATCGTAGACATACAAGTTGAATAGCTTACCAAGGTCATGCTCTATTTTAACCTGGAGACAATTATACCATCATACATCTGATTATAACTTCACTGGATCAATAATGATTATTATAACATATCATAAAAACTATATTCATACTAAATATAATCAAATTCTGGCAGTAAAATTAACAAATGCCAAAAGTAAAAGTTGTCTAGTTTATTGCCTATCGTCTTCAGAACTAAGACTGTTTTGATTGTTTTTTTATAAGTCTCCTGAATCAGGAATTCAGTCCGGTGCAAATAACCTTCTTTTCTATACCTTCTCTCTCAAATTACCATGGATTTTCAATCAGAGAGAGACAATTATCATATAATTTCACTCATATATGGAATTTAAGAAACAAGATGGAGGATCATAGGGGAAGGGAGGGGAGAATAAAATCAGACGAAATCAAAGAGGGAGACAAACCATAAGAGACTCTTAACTCTAGGAAACAAACTGAGGGTTGCTGGAGGGGAGGTGGGTGGGACCATGGGGTAACTGGGTGATGGGCATTAAGGAGGGCACTTGATGTAATGAGCAGTGGGTGTTACAAGACACGGCATTTTTTAAGGGAGTCTCCTTCTTCATTGGTGCCCCTATGACCTGAAGAAGAGAAAGAAATGCCCTAGGCAGCTAGGCTGGGACACAGCCCTCTTTGATTCTTTGTGATACAACTAGGGACATTCCTCCCCCAGAGCTCCCATGGCAGCTAAAGCCAACTGTGGGGGGAGTCTAGAAGTCTGGGCCTGGGCCAAATGCATTTCTAGCAGCTCCTTCTGCTCAGAGTGTCATCCCTATGCTTTGCTCATTTGCTCTTCATACTGTGATTCTCATCGCTTCTCCTTGCAGCACGCCTGGGAGAGGCAAGGAGAAGAAGAGTGGCCACATGGAAACCTTCTGACCTCAGCAATTGGTGCCACACTTTTGCTACTGGGAGTCCTTCTAGGGCCCAAGACTGCTGAGGAGGTGGTGGAGAAGCAAAGAAGAGTAAAGAAGCAATTGGAGAAAAGAGAGGGTCCTGCACCGATGTCCTTCATCTCTCCTCATTCTCAAAATAGCAAGGGGCAATGTCACCTCTCCAAAACTACACACACCACAAGGAGTCAAGCTTAAACACCCTGAGCCAAGCAAGCTGAAAAGGAAGGCCTCCCTGCCGCGTAGGACCGTGGAGTTGACATGGCAATGGGCTGACTGTGAAGGCACGTCCTACTCTGACAAACGCCATTACAAAAGGCAACTCCACTATTAGCTACGCTTTATTGAGCACCTACTATGTGCCAGGCACTGGGTCAGGTGCTTTCCATATTTTATTGTATCCTCAGGGTAATGCTGGGACATTGGTATAACTGTTCCTATTTTGCTGGTGAAGAAATCAAGGTGCGGAGAAATCGGTAACTTGCTCAAGGACACTCAGCTTATTTCGATGACCCTTCAAAGTATATGCTCTTAATCACCACACTGACTGCCACCTCTCCTTGCTGCTACAAGGACAACTGCGGCATAGCCAAAACAAACCCAAAGCACGCCAGCAAGCAAGCTTTCCCCTGGCATTGTCTACACCTGCGGAGGCAGAGGTGGTAAATCAAAGACCTTTGAATATTAAGGCATTTTCTTTGGGAAAAGCTTCATATTGTTGGTCCTTCTGACTGGAGCAGACAAAAGAGACAGAAAAGACTCATTCTCTTGCCAGGAGGGGAACAGAGTTCACACATGGATAGAATACAGGTCTTTCCCCCATGAGGATGTAGGTAGCTACAGAGCAAGTGGGGCATGCGTCTGCTTCTGTCACTATCCAAACCAGGACGCTTTTGAGAGCGAAGATGATGCTATTAATAATCATGCCAGAACAGGCCTAAACGGCGACTGTGCTGGGAGATGTGGTCCCTTTAGTGTTAGGGCTTGTGGGAGACATTTTCCCAGAGGACATGGGTAAGGGGGAGACGGAATGGCTGGGATTTAACCCTTCCCTGATATCACTTGCTGGTAGCCTGACATCTTGGGGATCCTCTGGTCTCTGGGGTTGAGGAGTGCCATTCCCCGGACCCTCTCTGCTCAGCAGAGAGTTCAGAGTTCAGCTGATACACTGGCGGGACAGATTTTGAGTCCGCCGTGGGGCACGGCCCAGCCCGCCACTCACAGCTTTCCTGCGGCAGTTTCGTCCAGGCAACAATCGGAGGCAGCCCGATGCAGACAGAGTTAATGGCCTCTTCCGAGGTGGTCCCTCCTTTCAGAAAGCCCCCTTTGTCTGAGCTCATTAACTCTGAAACCAGATAAGAAGGTGGGAGGCAGGGGCCCCTTCTGTCAAGGGATTAAGTGAACTCAAGTGTACAGAGTTCTGGAAAACTTCATTGTCGCTTCACAGTGTGACCAGCCTCGAGCGTGGCTAATTCTTTCTCTTGGCCTTGAAGGTGGTTTCTTCCCAGGATAGGGCCTCCCACTTTGGCTGGGCATCTTAGGACTGCTGGATTCAATGCCCCATTCCCACAATACAGACAAGTGTAGGGGGTAAGCAGAGCCACCGTCACAGACCCTCCTCGGGCTAAAGAAACCTCACGGCACAGTAAGAAAGAGCACTGCCCCCAGGTTCAGGAGACTTGGGTCATGACCCAGCCATGCCGCTTACTAGCTGTGTGACCTTGAGAAAGTCACAGATTCCCTGTGAGCTGAACCTTCTTCCTCTGCCTCTCTCACAGGTATTTCTGCTGAGGTGATGCATGCAAACCATTGTGCAAATTGAATGCACTCAGACAATGGCTGAACTTTCTAGAAGACTCATCATGAAGCAGCCTCACTGATGCTTATATTAGTCCTGATGAGCAGGGTCTGGCTTCACAGAGGAGGAAATGCAAGCCCTCAAGGGGGTGAAGTCTCTTCATCCTTACTTACACCCCTGGTTGCTAAGACACCCCAAAGTGCCTTCCATCCTTTGATTGAAGTCTCTAGGAGATTCCTTGAAGAATAAAGAACTGGATTCTATTTTGGGGAGATGGGTCTGGGCAGGCAAGGTCTTGGGGAACTAGAACTTGACATTCATTCTTGTCTTGGCTGAGCTCATGGACCTGTTTAGGAAGCCCAGGGGACTGAGCTGAGAAGTTCAAGTCTATCCTGTGGCATCTCCACAGCTGGTGAGGAGTCAAAGCAGAGGGGTCAGTGGGAGGTCATAGAAGCAGCCGTGCCTCAGTCCCTGCCTCATCCCAACATGGCGACAGCAGGGGTGTAAATGGGCAGTGACATAAGGAGACCAAGGCGGGGGTGATGGAGCTGGTCAAGCCGAGAGAGCACTTTTCCTTCGGGTGTAGGACCTGGAAGGAGATACCCTACGGAAAGGACCTCAGCCTACACAGGGGCCTGATGTGCTTTCCTGACCCACATAGGCTGGCTGGGTGCAAGGAGCGTGTCTGTGAATGGTCCAGAAACGGTGTGTGTGGAGGGACAGGGGGTGGGACAAGCATGCACTGGGTCATCCACCCAGAAATCTGTAAGGGTGGGAGCACTCTGGGGTGTCTCTGTGAGGAGAACCTGGGGCAGACCCAGCCCAGCCAAATACCTCCTTGAGGCAAATACTCAGTGTCTTAAGTTACTGGGTGATGATGGGCTGAGAGAGCTAGATGGTAGGAAGGCACTAGAGAAAGCATTTTGGCTCTGAAGCCTGAAAAGTCCTTTTTCTGCTGCTTCTTTGTGTTCTTGTCGTCTTTCCTACCTCCTGGTTCTTAGGCAGACGTCAGAACCTGGTCCCTGCCTGGGGATGGGCTCAAGGCTCTCAGCTCTGGGTTTGCAGTGATTGTACTTTTAGCCTCTCTTTGGTCGAGCCCCCTAGTAGCCAGGTGTGGTGGTCCTAACCTGTGATGGGAGAAGCCCCGCTAGCTACGCTCTTGAGGACTTGCTTGAGGAAAAGGAGTCAGAGGAGTCAGCTGGTGCCTCCCCCTGCTCTCAGGGTAGTCATGGAAACAGATATTCAATCTTCATAGACCCAAAGCCGATTGGGAAGACCACACTGACGGCTCAAAGCTGCCTTACCGTGCTCTGGGAGAAGCGAATACTCCAACAGTGTGCAAAGGATACTGCTCCTGCAGGAGCCAGAGAAGCAGCCACATGGACCTCTCACCCCTAGCTCTTCCCATCCTTCCATCTAGATGCGCTTCCCAGTGATTGCAGAGTGATGAAGATGGCGTGCATCATCTAGACTGTTCTGC
The DNA here is from genome assembly GCF_002201575.2 of Neomonachus schauinslandi. Taxonomy (NCBI): domain Eukaryota; kingdom Metazoa; phylum Chordata; class Mammalia; order Carnivora; family Phocidae; genus Neomonachus; species Neomonachus schauinslandi. Next base: position 85,445,682 of record NC_058413.1, on the reverse strand, counting down.
ACAGGTGATGCGGAAGCACTCGGTGCCCCCAACAGTCGGGCATAGGCTGAGCCTAGAAGAGGGTCACTGGCCAAGACTGCCATTATTGAAAAGGCATTAACTGAGCTGCGGCAGTGGCCGGGATCCCTGCTGCAGGCATCTCTGACCTCTGGGCAGGTCAGGTCTTCTCTATCTGGCACACCTCTGGTTTTGTGCTCCTCAGGGGAAGAGAAAGTATAGCCCTCCCCTGGAACCCTTGTACTTCACCTGGTTCTTGGGGGAGGTGTTGGGACACAAGGTGACAGAGACTCCTCCTGCTGAGTCTGCACCACCTCTGAATCTAGTTAGACATGGTCTGGCTACAGGAGCTGTCCCCTGAATTCAATTTTCCTGCCCAAGTTCAGTAGAGAGCTGTGTCTGGGCTGAGAGCAGCTGGGGTGGACCAAGCAGAGTTCTGGCTCCACAAGGAACATTAACTGAAAGCGTTCATATGCCCTCCCTTTTCCACTGAAGCTTCAGTTTCCCAGGCTGAGCCCCCAGGCAGAAATTCTGTTCCCCTCCCTTTTTGTGCTGATGCTGGCACTGCCAAGTTTGGCCGGGGCCGAGTGCCAGGTTGGCAAGGTAGTCCATGCCCCTTGATCAGAACCAGCTGGGCACACAGAAGTTGGGCAGCCCCTTTCCAGGTTCAACGCCCTCCAAACAATATCTTTTACTTATGGCAACCTCAGTTCTGTCCGCAAAGGGAATGAAATAGACACATCTTTCCGTCCCAGCAGACTATCCTTGGGAACCTCTCAGGTCTGGAGACAGTAGAGGGCTGAGAAATGGAGCATAGGGTGGATGCTCTTCCAAAATGTCCAGTTTTCATCTCTGTTGGGAGAGGCAGGTGCCTGGGGGAGGGGGGTGCGCTTTAAAACCCACTTTTAGTTCAGTTTGCCAAGTGCTGAAAGAGATTCAGGATGCCAGGGGTGAAGGTGAGCGGCAGAGGTCAAGGAAGAGCCAGGACCTCCACTCTATCCTGGAAGGGACACGGGGGAGAGGGGCAGTAGGTACCCCAAGGGTCAGAGGTTAAGAAGTGAGTTACTGCGCTTTCTCAGAAAGGAAAGCACCTTGTTTGGGGTAGGTCTTGGGAGGATGAGGAACGTGAAGGATTTTCTCAGAGGAACTGGAAAGGGAAGATTTGGGAGGCTCTAGGAGGTGACTGGGGGCCTCCAGGCAAAGTGAGTCCTACCTGTAGGTCGGCTCCATAGAAGGCAGCCATGGACGCATCGGCCACCAGCAGCGTTTCCACGAAGCGAGCCTCGGACACAAACCGCTTGGTCCTACTCGTGGCCCCCAGGGGTGGTGGCAGATCGCTGGCGCCTTCTGTCTCCTCTTCTTTGTCCCCCTCCTCCTCCTCCTCCATTTCCTCCTCCTCCTCCACCTCTTCCTTCTCCTGCTCCTCGTCTCCTCTCTCCTGCCTCTGATCCTCTCCCTTCACCTCCCACTCGGGTCCTCCGGGGAGGGGGTGGGCTTCGGAGGAGGCGAGCCCGGGGGTCCCGAGGCGCGCCCGGGGCCCCCAGCGCTGCAGGCGGTGCGGCTGGCGCAGGGAGCCCCCCGCGCCCTGCGGCTGGATGGTGAACTCCTCGCCGTCCAGCAGGAAGGAGCCGCTCAGCCCGCGGCACAGGCTGACGGCCGCCAGCGACTCGGGCTCCCCATTCACCGTGCCGGAGAAGAAGCAGTCGCGCAGCTCCCGCTCGCCCCCGGCCGCCCGGCCGGAGCCCCCGAGGCGCTCGATCTTGAACTCGGGCGCCAGGAAGCTGGCGTCGGGCGCCAGGCGCAGCACGAAGCCCTTGCCGAAGGCGGACAGGTGGAACGCGAGCTCGCCGGCGCTGCCCGGCAACCGCGTGGGCTCCACCAGCTCCGAGGCCTGCCCCCGGGCGCCGGGCCGGGCCGGGGCGCCGCGGGCGAGCGGCGGCGGC
>NC_058413.1:85432440-85438742 GCF_002201575.2 Neomonachus schauinslandi | reverse complement strand
TGGCTCCCCGGCCCGCGTGCGCCGGTCCTCCGCCCCTGCCCCGCGCGCGGTCCCCGCGCAGCCGCCTCCTGCCTCCTCCCCACCCCGGGAAGCACCGAGTGGGCTGCCGAGCCCTTCGTATTTATACTTCCTTCCCGGCTTTGACATAAGAGGTTTATTTTTGATCTCTCACTATTCCCGTTTCCCCTCCCCTGGGATCAGAGAGAGAAACTGAAAAGAGGGAGCGAGAGAGGAGAGAAAAAAAATTTTTGGATGAAATGTAAAACCAATCAGGAGTCAGCAAGACTCGCCCCCCCCCCCCCCCCCCCCAAGTGTCAACTCCAACTTTTTTACCCTTCCCTTTACGCGCGGTCCCGCATTAACTCCTACAATGCTGGACTAGCCCTTCAGGCCGAGTCCTTCGGGAGGCCCCAGTCGCTATCTCCTTTAAGGCCAAGTGCCCAGAAAAGAGCCTCCAAGAGGCTCCTGCACTGGCCCCAGAGACAGTGTTCCCATCCCTGCAGAGTCACTCTGGGGATCCGATGTGTAGAAGAGAGGTCTCCGGAGAGGTTCCAGAGCTTTTCATTGTCAAGCAAAAGAGGGAGGCAGGAAAGGTCATGCTAAAATCCTGCTCCCTACTAAAACCCACATTTTCACCTCCAGCTTCGGATCAGGGGAAAAATACCACCTGGTTAACACAGCCAAGGACTCTGTTACTTGCCTTGTCCAGGGGCTGCAGGGCAGAGCCCAGCACAGTGGTTAATTATCAGAGGTGCGGTTGGCAGCAAAGTGGAATCACCCCAGAGGGAAGGTAAGCATTTCCCTAGGAGGGCAGCAGATCTTCAGGAACTGCACGTTGGGCCCTGAGAACTTGATCTGGGTACTGCTCAGTTCCCTGGGGGGCTTCACGAAAGGTTGCAAGCTCCCTCTCATGGCACTGTCCACAGCTGTGGGTACGAATGTGTGAGAATTGATTTCTTCTGCCCCACCCTGACATCTCCCCCTAGGATGAGGGGGGTTGCAACCCAGGGAGAGGAGTGGCATGATCTGCTGTCTCCACGGAGGACCACAAAACCCAGCAGTTCATGGCACCCTCATCTTAATGGCACAGCTCTGAATCGGATTCAGTGTCTTGTTCTCTCTAGGGATAGGCTCTAGAGTCGCCACTCTCTGCCCTGGCTCCGACTTGTCAGTGTGGGAGATTCGCTGGGACCGGGACCTTTAAGTCCTCTGCCAGCTCACCTATGCCCAGCTACCCAGTTCTCTGCCTGTGTTGGGAGTACTGACAGTCGAGGTCCTTCCTGCTTCTTTTTAGCCCATCGAACTGACAGCTATGGACGTTCAACATGCATGTGAGTCCCTCAGGGCTTGTCACCTCCAAAGAGGAGGCTCTCACAAATACAAAAGTACTTTTGTGACTACAGAACCAGGGGTAAACCCTGCCAAATTCTCTCCAAGTGTCCCCTCTGTCTACTCTCAGAAACACGGAAGGGCGCCTGGGTGGCTCAGTCGTTAAGCGTCTGTCTTTCGCTCAGGTCGTGGTCCCAGGGTCCTGGGATCGAGTCCCACATCGGGCTCCCTGCTCCTTGGGAGCCTGCTTCTCCCTCTCCCACTCCCCCTGCTTGTGTTCCTGCTCTCGCTATCTCTCTCTCTCTGTCAAATAAATAAAATGGCTTTCATTTAGATGAAAGGATGAACTAGCAGGCTGTAGGATTGTTTTTCCAGGATAATTTACAAGATAAGAATAACTCGAGTCTCGGATGTTTCCGGGAAACACTTCTGGAGAGAGGGGTATGGAAAGAATGGCCTCTACAATCCTTTTCCAAAAAGGAGCAAAATCCTGCATCCCAGCACAATGGCGTGATAGTCCTGGGAGAGTCTGACCTGGATAGGCAGTAGAGTCATCCTATTTACTTCCAGCCTTTTGTAACATTTGATCATTGGCCTTTGCTTCTTAAAGCCCCCGTATCACCATCTCCCAGAGTAAATCTGATTTTCAATAGCAATTATGTCCCATACATTTCCCTTCTTTTTCCTCTGTAAGCATCTGAAAGGAGAGGGATGGGGCCCTTGTGCTTCATACCCCTTCCTATCCTCTGGAATGTATGAATAACTGCAGGCAGGAGACTTATCCAGAGCAGGGAAAGTCTTGAATGTCCTTGGAGCCCTCCGGTCTCAGTTGTCCTTCCAGCCCTCTGGAAGTTATTTATTTTTTCAATAGAATGAAATGCCCCTAAAGACAGCCCTTTGGAGAGAGAAATCAGACAGTGATCTGTGGACTTTATCCTGACCCATTTCAACAATAACAACAGCTGCTGGCTGGCTCACTGCTGAGTTGAATCTGCATGGCTGCCCCCCTCCTGGATTCATACTTCCCAGGAGATGGGCCTTGCTGGTTAATTTCCAGGGTGGCACCTGCCACTTGCAGAGCAACCTCAAGGTGTCAGGCTTGCCTTACTTATGCTTAAACCCAGTGCCTGCCCTTGCCCTAGGACTGAGAAAGGGTCCCTGGTTTGTGGTGAAAACCTTCGGAACATAGTAGATGAAAACAGTACAACAAAACAAACACCAACCAACCAACCAGGGAAAATCCCAGAGGGGTATTCTGCTAATTCTGGATTTCCTACATTATCAGATTCTTCCCCAAAGTATGTAATTACAGCAAGGGATGGCAAACTTTGGCCCATCAGCTAAATCCTACACTCCCGTTTCTGTATAGCCCACAAGCTAAGAATGCTATTAACGCTTTTTAAATGGTTGAAAAAAAATGAAAAAAAAAATTCATGACGCTTAAAAACAGTATGAAATTCAAATTTTAGTGTCCACAATTACCGATCTATTGGAATGCAGTCACAGCCATTCATTTACACATGGCTGTTTTTGAACTACAAGGGCAGGGTTGAGTGAGCCTAAAATATATTTACTGTCTGGTCCTTTGCAGGAAACATTTGCTGACTCCTCAGTCACAGTAAAGCAGCATTAGCTTGGAGTCTTCACATTTGGAATATGGGATTATTTAAACTCACTACATGATTTTTACAGAATGAGAGACTCAAAATAATTTCTCAGTGTGAATATAAAGGAAATTATATGAAAATTGAAATTCAAATATCTATGTTTGTGCTTGATTCTGTATCTAACAATTATTCATTATTTAGTCAGTCCTTAAATAATGAAAAGACTTTTATGTTTATGGTACTTTATATTGTAGGGCTATTGTGAATTTTAATTTTTAATTCTACTATTGGTCACTGGTATTTCTTAGTTCACAACTGGAGTTTTACAGAGTGTATATTATACATGTATTGTGTATACTAAGCTCTGGTATTGTCTAGAACCTTCTTCTAGAACCAGGTGGAAGACACATAAGTGGTCATCTAATCCACTTGGACTCTAATCTTGCAGAGAAGAAACAGAAATGCAGAGGTTTTAGTGACTTGCCCAGAGACACATAATTAGTGGTGAATTTTTTTCCCAAGATACTATGATACTGCTTGTATGAAGGTAAAGAAGCTATATTACTTTCAAATTCCATTTGTAATTCATAACTTTTCATTAAACTTGAGTGCTTACTCTGGGTCAGGCATTGTTCTAAAGGCTCATTTTAATTTAATTTTCATTTACTCCTCAGTAAATGAAAGCTTCCACCTTTTGAGAGGGCTTGCTCGGGGATAGGCACTGTGCTGAACAGCTCACAAACATTATTCCACTCTATCATCAGGATAGACCTCTGAAAAAGGCATCCTACAGATAAACAGATTGAGAGAGGCTTGCTTAGGGTCGCTCGGTTAATAAATAGTGGAGACATTGTTTTTAACCAAGGTCACATTCATAAACTACCAATTAAATATATTATTTTCTGGTGACAGTGTCCTGCACTGAATTAGGGTTCTTTTATTTACTTAAAACCAAGGATTAAATCATGGCATTACAGAGCTGGAAGGGATTCTAGGATTCATCTTTAGAGATCCCAAAGAAGGGAATAAACAGATTTTCTCAAAAGCCTGTTCTAGCACTTAAATATAAAAAGAGTTCTTTCTTTCTAAGCAAAAAAATGGTCTTTTTGCCACAATTTTGTTCATTTTCTATAATTTTGGCTATTGTGCAATCACCATAACCCTGGATTGCCTAAAACAGAGAGACAATTCCCTGGTCTTTATTTATCACGCTACTGAGCACCTATCCCAGGATTATGTTTGGCTTTTGACATCACTTTTGTGCTAAGATTCACATTATTTTCCCCTCTGACATGCAAGTATTCCTATGTACTTTTTATTTAATTATTTCTTAGTTCTATATGTTCTATCTTTTGGAACCTTTGGAACTTCACCCAGTATTTGGGAAACCACCAATTCATATTCTTGAGGCCACTTTAAGTTCAATTTCCTAACTCCTGTAAAGTGCTAGCTACTTGGGATGTTTTTCCTACCTTCATCAGGTCGTTCTGGTGCTTACAGACACCGGTTCAATGGATGTGCTCCCAATCCTGTTATCTCTATCTCTGAGAACCAGATCTAGCACAAACTTTTGTGTGATGGTGACGCTGACTTGCTTGCCGACCAGATTTAAATGGATTTTAATACACCAACAGGCAAACAAATAAGCCTTTTTGTTCTCGCTGTTTGTATTTTCAGTGACTTAATTGCCAAGTTATTGGGTTCAGTGTTGGGCACTCAACATATAAGGTTGCCCAAGATTCCATGTGCAGTGCGTCTGTGATTACTACTGTAGCTTGCGCATTCTAAGTCTTAAAAGCAGTTAACAATGGACATTGTGATCGTAACAGTTTAGGTCATACTTGCTTTACCACATTATGCCCAGCAGGTGGCATTGTTGCAACTTAATATTTATCCTCTCAGAACTTTCAGAGCAATGTTTTTAAAAGTTAGAAATCTCTATCATGCCATAAAAGTCTGAGACAGCAATTCTTCAAAAACTGTACACATAAGAAGCTGAGTATTTATTATGTTTCTTACACCCAGTCACTGGGGAAGGTTGGAGGAGGTGTACAGTAGTCTTGTTTATCATACTGTGTACTTCTCTCCTTCCTACTGTTCTTTTCTCACCTTGATTTCGGGTCTTCATCAGCCCAGTGTCTCTCAACTCAAATTATCAAGCACTCTTGGAGAGCTGGCCAAGTTGAGATGTCTCCAGGGCCTGGGACCCCCTTAATTGTGAGGATGGTTTGGTTTCTGTACACCCAGTTAATTATTAATGCAAACATTAGGTTTCCCCCAAATCTTCATTATTGATTCTAACCACTAGATGGGAGTCTCGTCACATATACCTTTTATAGCTGATCCTAGGAGGGTCTAAAATCTCTCTGAACAATGGTTTTAATTAACCACATCTGATAACACACACACAGACACACAGACACACACAAATATATTTATAATATTAACTTGCAAAGCTGTACCTTCTATCCCTGTTTTAGAGGGAAGGAAAGAGGGATGAAAAAAGGAGCTAGGTAGGATCTTTTGGACGAATTATCTGCCCTAATTTCTCAGAGCAGATAATTTCTCGCTTATTGAAGGTCTTTATTTGGAGAGACTTGCTGTGAAAATTATCTACTTTGTAGAAATGTGTTCACAACGAGTTGGAATGTGAAGCACTAAGAAGAGTGGTTGGCACATATTAAGCACACATCAATGTTAATTTCTATCATCATCATCATCGTCATCATCCATTCGTACCTGGCCTGGCAGAATGATTGTCCAGTATCTGGAGTTTGTCTCGGCATCATTCCCCCCTCATCCTCAGTGTCTCCCTTCTTTTAGAATTGCCCAGGGTGCTCACCTGACCTTCTGCTCTCATGAACAGAAGGGGGTTCTCTAAATCATGAACACTTTGGCTTGATAACAAGTACTACCAAGAGTGTTTGAATTTTAAGAGACCAACAGAAATAAACAACTCATGGTAGAATTTCAGACACTGTGGTTCTAGCATGAGGGGGAAGGGACAGGGACACACGCCAGGGCTCCCAAGTAACAGCCCTGTTACCTCTTCCTGCGAGCATCTCTGTAGAACTTTGCAGAGGTGGAGCTTTCTGATCATTGGAATTGTTCAAGCAAAAACAGGGGGCACTTGCAGGAGTGTTAAAAGAGGATTCTTGAATTGGGTGAATTCTGTTTTTCAAGTATTCTTGAGTAGTGGAGGAAATGAGCATCCTTTTGATTCTGGATTTTAAAAAATCCAGTTTTTCTTTTTTTCTTTTAGACATCTAGGCCTAGAGCAGCTGTCCACTGATGCCCCTTCCTGAAGTTACAGGAGTTGTTCTTTCTTTCTTTCTTTCTTTCTTTCTTTCTTTCTTTCTTTCTTTC
>NC_058413.1:85348986-85432430 GCF_002201575.2 Neomonachus schauinslandi | reverse complement strand
TTTCTTTCTTTCTTTCTTTCTTTCTTTCTTTCTTTCTTTCTTTCTTCGGTCCTTCCTTCCTTTCTTTTCCTTCCTTCTTCCCTTCCTTTCTTTTTCTTCCTTCCTTCCTTTCTAAAACATTCTTCCTTGCAGTCTGGTCTGTCTGGAGTCTCATCAAATTCATTGGCACTACAGGATTTTGAAGGGACACAGACATTAATTAACTTCTCACTTTACAGATGTGGAAATTGAGATCTGTGACAAAGTCATTTTCCCAGAGATTCAGGGGAATGTGGATTCTCAGCCCAGTGTTCTCAGCCCAGTGTCACATCTAATCCCACTGTTCCCCTGCAGAGCAGAACCTGAGCTCATAGGGTTTGTGTGACATCTGTCACCCACTCACAGCCATGCTCTTTCTCTCTTTTAAAGTTCTTAGTTTATTAATCCTCTCATGAAAAAATCTGCACAATCACCACAGATAAAGTCCCTACAGAACCTTTAGTCCTTCTGTTATCTAATCTCCGGCTCACTTTTTGCCAGCACCCACATTGGCTTTTGCAGTCCCTCTGACTTTCTTCATTCTGTTCTTGTACTCTTTTCACTGTTTTCTTGACGTGTTTTTCTTCTCATATAGGCCATGTCTTGCAAGTCTATGTTGGGGCTCATTTTTCATCACATATGGCAAGGAATCCTAAATCATGCCAGGGCGAGGTGTCTTGCCACCACCAAAATGGGTTCTGAATCCAAATACAAAGATGACATCTGGGTGGGCTTGGACATTTCGGCTAGTTTTCCCCAAATTTCTGTCTTAGGTACTGTTGCCTTTCCAGGGTGATGAACACCAGTGACCATTTGTTTCTGCTGAAGTAGTCAGTTGGTCATGAACTTCCTGGTCTGGATAGCTACTGTGTTGTTTATGATGGCGGCCGAGCTTTAAGCCATGCTCTCTTCTCTAAACACACACACACACACAAACTTTTGCATTTGGGAAAGTGAGTCTTGCAGGTTTGGAGTGTAAGGTGCTGCCCGGGAGTGGTAGGCAATGAAGCTGGAAGAGTCAGCTGGACCCACGTGTGAGGGTGTGTGTTTGTCCCCCTGGGTGCCGAGAGCTTTCTTTCAGAGGGCGATGAAGACTCCCTAAAGACTTAAGCAGCGAAGTAACATGACTGCTTTTGTCTTTTAGAAGGACAGCTTTAGCAATTATGTAGACTGAGGACTACGTGAAGAGAGGGATCGGAAAGATGGGGACCTGTCAGGACAAGCTTTCCAGAGATGGTGTGGGCCTGGGCTAATGAAGTGGTGGTGGTGATGGAGAGGAATACACTGGGACCTCTTTGAGTTTGCCTGTTTGGAGGTGTGGTAGGGTGGGTGCAGAGGCCAGGGTGGGAGAAAAGAAGGCTGACTAGCTGAGGGGTGAGGTGGATAGAGATGCCATTGGCCAAGTTAGGGAAAACAGGAAGAAGGTATGTGCGTACGTGTATGTTGTGTAGGGCATGTGCAGAAGAGGGACTAATTAGTTTTGGGCCTGTTGGGGACTCACTGGGATGTCACAGAAGCTCAGCAGTGATGGGGACTAGGAATTGTCATTGGGAGTCAAATGCAGAGATGGGTAGTGGAAGCTGCGAGTAAGAATAATGCACTCTGCTGGATAAATATAGGTAAAATGAGGGGTTTTCTTTTAAATTTCTACTCTTCTTTTCAGTTTCTCCATTCCTCCACTTTTCTCTTTTCACACTTCCAAGAGCAGAAATGAAATCTGCCTGTCCAATCACTAATCTTGTTTTCTCTTCTCCCACATCTGGGCCCCTTCCAGACACAATAAGCACTCTTGATTTTCCTTTATGAAAGGCAGTGATTTCCACCCAGTGGAGCTCTGTAGTCTGCAAGTGTTTGCCAGCTGGTCTGTTGGCGGATTCAAAATGCCAGGGTGGGATGTTCTGAGGGGAAGGAGGAGATTCCTGGGTAGCTGGGAGAGAAAGAGGGGAGAAAGGGAGAAATCTTTACTTGGAGTAACTTGATGCTTGGAGTCTCATCAACCACAGCTTGAAAGTATTGGACAAGTTGCGGGGCTGCTCCTGTCAGGTTGGCTAGGAAGTGACATTACCATGTCTGATCACCTCTCGGTGATGTCAACAGTGATGAGGGAGGCTGCATGGAGGTGCAGGAAGGAGGAAGCAAGGGCAGGCAAAGAACAGCAAACCTTTATAAGGAGATAATGTCTGGCTTCTCAGCAGAGCATTGGAACCCAAGGTGGGAGAAGAGTGGGGTCTGCTGGTTGCCTTGGGCTCTGCTCTGGGATCCACACTCAGGTGGGAGGTGGGTCTGAGCCAGGAGAGCCCAAAGCAGCTTTTCTTCTCCCACTGATCTGGATCAAGGTCTAGTTTTATGTTCTTCTGTAGTTAAATACCAGAGTTTTTTGCCCTTTAATTTCTGATGTTCTTGAGGATCAGAGAAAACTGACACCTACAAGCCTCATGCATATTAAGGTTGTGGACTCTCCGATGAAGTCTTCTCTGCCGCTCTGGGCTCACTGTTCTGACCTTGGTGAGGGAGCTGTCCATGATGATATCCATTGCTCGTTACCTGTTGCCTACTCACTTCACGTCCAGAGTGAAACAGAGGCATGAAGCCTGACATGAGGCAATGTGCATTGACTAGGTTAATAAGAGATAGGGAGAGATGAGGTAGGAATTCCACAAAGCATTTGTAAATGGGAAGCCAGATAAAAAATTTGAGGGCAGTAGCTTCTAAGTGGAAGTCCTCCCATCCTGGGAGATTTAGTAAGAACCCTCCCTCCCAACCTGTTGGGTCCAGTAAGAAGTGTGATGGGTGAGAGCAGGGTGGAGAGATGGAATCCTGTGCTGTGCAGGTGGTTTGTTTCTTGTTTATGAGAATTGTGCCCCCTAGTGCTGGGCTATGTACAACCCTCAAAACTTTAATGGTGACCTTGCCTGGGAAGGTCTTTGTGAGACTCCTTTCTCCCTCCACCCCACTTCAAGGCCCTGCCTTGTTAACATCTTGTTAACATTGGTGAAATTCCACCATCAGAACTGTGTTTTGAAAAAGACTCTGATGCTTTTAAAGTGTAAATATATGTGAATGGGAAGCATTTTTAAAGCTGTTACCTGTTATTTTCACCTGAGTGTAAATTAAGACGCAGGCAGCAACAAATTTTGAGGAAAGGAGGTGAAGATATATGAGAAGAATTAGAGAGAGGGTGGAAAGCAGGGTGGGGGCTGGGGTGGGGTGGGAAAGACAGGGAGTGTAGCAGGTGGAGGGGATGGGGCAAGAATGCTTGGAGGAGACAAGAGTGGAGGAGCATGGTGCCAACAGGAAGGGTTGGCTGCCCTGGGTTTCCACAGGCTATGTGCCTACCCCCTAATTTTACCTACATGAAGAGAGCAAGAGCCTGCAGCTCACCTCAGGTTTGTTTGTTTGTTTGTTTGTTTTTGCAGAACAAATCAAATAAATTGCAAACTCCGGAAGTGAAAACTGTATCATACTTTCTAATTACAAGAGTCCCAGGGGGTGCCTGGGTGGCTCAGTTGGTTAAGCGACTGCCTTCGGCTCAGGTCATGATCCCAGGGTCCTGGGATCGAGTCCCTCATCGGGCTCCCTGCTCTGCGGGGAGCCTGCTTCTCCCTCTCCCACTCCCCCTGCTTGTGTTCCCTCTCTCGCTATGTCTCTCTGTCAAATAAATAAATAAAATCTTTAAAAAAAAAAAAAAAAGAGTCCCAAATAATGTTACTTACTCTGTGGGCTCATTGTGTTCTTACTGATGATAGTAAGAATATTCTTGCTCTTTCATGAGTGAGGAATTCAAAGTTCCCAGAGCCTGGGTCATTTAACTAGGATCCCCAAATAACCCAACATCAAACAGAGCTGGGGCTGAGCCCTGGCTTGAAGATCTGCAATTTTGGGCAGTCGGCTTGACTGTTTCATGCTCCTGATCTCTCAGTCATATAAGGGCTGGTGTTTTAAGCTCAGGTCCTGGAGCAGCTATATCTGGTTTTAAAGTATTTTAACAGCGTGTATGAGGAGAGGCTTCTTCCTGTTTGGGTGTGGGCAGGACTTGCTTGGCACAGTTCAGGGGCTGGGGAATGGGCTTCTGAGAGTACAAATCTCCCAAAGTTATGGGCCAAATTTTGAGTGTGTGGACATGCCTGGGTATTTTTCAGGGATGAGGTTTCACACTATTTATGACCTCTCCACAACCACCAAATGGTTAAAAATCACATTAGAGCAAACTGTGATCTCTGCTGACTTCCATTGAGTAGAGTCCCCTTAGTGCCATAGGGTGGAGGGGAGGAAGTGAAAATGAATACAACAGAAAAAAAAATGTTCTCGTAAGACAAATTAAATAATACTCCTCTGTTATGAGTGTTCTCTGTGGCTTTTTGTAAAGGCTCCAAAGACAGTAGACCAGCCACACTGGGGCCATCAAGTTAATTGTTGATCCAGAGTAGGGCTCAGCTTCCAGGCAAGTCGTTGTGTTCTTATAAATCCTGTTTAAATTAGCTTGTGAACATGCATTCCAGGAGTGTGAGGAGTGTGTATACGGAAGGAAGATGAGGTGAGAACTGTGCGTGGTGGGAGTGTATGACGGGACAGGAGGGTTGTGCCCACGATGGGAGTGAGGAGGGTCCTGTGCCCACACGCAGATGGCAGGTGTTGCTGGAAGAGAGGCAGTTGAGTGAGGTACAGAATAAACAGGCTGGGCTGGGACTTAATACCAGCTGAGTGTTTCAGTTTTCCTTTTGCTACTCACTAACCAGATGACCTTTGCCTATTCCCCTATACCCTTTAAGTCTTAGTTTTACTTGCCCAAAGTGGAAATGTTAATAATTCTTGTCCCACCATTCTCCCTCCCCAAGTGTTTCTGTGAGGATAAAGTCAGACAATATATAGGAACTCATTTTATAAATCACGTACTCTTTTGTATATGTCAAGTATTTTAATTTTTTAAAAGATTTATTTATTTAATTTTATTATTTATTTACTTATTTTTGAGAGAGAGAAGGAGAGAGAGAAAGAAAGAGAGAGAGAGAGAGGGCACGAGCAGGGGGAAGGGCAGAGGGAGAGGGAGAGAGAGAATCCTAAGCAGGCTCCATGCTTATCGCGTAGCCTGCCCCGGGGCCCCATCTCACGACTCCGAGGTCATGACCTGAGCTGAAATCAAGAGTTGGAAGCTTAACCGACTGAGCCACCCAAACACCCCGAGATTTATTTATTTATTTGTGGGCTGGGAGGGGCAGGGAGAGAGAATCTCAAGCAGACTCCGTGCTGAGTGCAGACCCCATCACAGGGCTTGATCCCTTGACCCTGAGATCATGACCTGAGCTGAAACCAAGAGTTCTGTGCTCAACCAACTGAGCCGCTTAGGCACCCCTCAAGTATTTTTATTAAGAAGAACACACTGGTGGGAGAAGACACAGCCACCTGGGAGGAATGATACATTTTATATTGGAGCCTTGTCTAATATTCTGAAAGGTAGAAGGGGTGCTTTACTAATGAAGGTGGTACATGGCCTGAGGCTCAAGTTCAAGCTCACATCTTGAAGCTACTATTCTGGATGCTGATGGTGATGGGAAAAGGGTATACTGGGAGAAGCAAAGGGGATAGAAGATTGCTTGGCAGATAAAATTGCTCTCTAAATCCCCAGAGAGGAGTGGAGGATTTAGTATTCATTTCTTCTCCCTTCTAGGTACTCCTCCTCCACCAACCTGAATGCAAGCTGTATCCTCAACAGCCAAAAAATCCAAAGTAATTTAAGTGTGTGTTTGTGTATAAATCTATACAATGAACTGTTAAATTGGGAAGCCTGAGATCCAAGGGTAGTGGCTGTTATTTAAAACTGTATAAGGTGGGGTGGGGGGGGGGATTCAGGGTATAAGCAGGAGGCAACCTGGAACTATGATTTGATGAGTTTCCCCAAGCTAAGTCAGGACCCTTTGTTCTAACCTCCTAGTGTCCAAGAGAACAAATACAGGACTTAAGTACCAGAGGGCCTTCTATGAAATACTTGGCCCCAGAGAACAAATCAGAGTGGGTGGCTGAGTGGGGAAAAATAGAGTTAAAGATTTCCTCTGTGCAAAGAAGAATGGACCCAGGCCCAGCGTTATAATTCATGGGGCCTCAGATGAATCTCCAGCTGCTTCAGCTGTCTCCACATCTGGGAGAAGACTGGCCAAGGAATCCAGCACTGGTGGAAGCCAGTGGATGATGCAGCTCAGTGGTTTAATGCTCCCTGAGTCTTCCAAGAAGCTTCCTTGAACCCGCACCTTTTCTAGATGTTGTATGCTTTGCCTATCTCTGTGGCACATTTTCCATGAAGAACACTTAAACACATCTGGGACTTTTAGAGATCTTTAACAAAGAATGGTGAAGACATAAAGCGCACAAAATGGTAAGTTCTTAAATCTATTTTCTGTGACAACCTAATCTGAATCCTAACATGGTAAACTAATGAATTAATACTATCTGACTTGAGCAATGGGAAGACTTCCTTCAGTCACCTCCCTCCCCATTAAAATATTGCCTAGACCATAGAGCTTATTTCTTATTTCTTTGCCTACCCACTCTCTTTTCTCCTTGATTTTTTTTCTCCCATTTGGGGTGATAGTCCAGGATGCTTGATTTTCCAGGTAGGCAGGTCCTCACATTGAATAATCACACCTAAGAGAAGTGAAGTCTAAGTCTCTAAACTAAAATGTTGTAGCTGCCTCCTCTGTAGATGCCTCCATGCATCATCCTTTTGGGCTGATTTTCTAGCTAGAACCTTCTGCACGCACCTGGCTCAGCCAAGCAGTCAATGCCTATTCTGGGGACTGTCATGGAGGCTGACATAAAAGTAAAGGAAGCCCTGGTTTTGGTGAGTTTCTAGTCTAGTCCTGTGTAGCCATAGTCCAGTCCAGGAAAAGGGTTTAATATTTAATTAGCAAAAGGGCAAGTTCAAAAAGAATATTCTTATGCTAGAAATGGAATAAGCATACACTGAAAGAATTGAGAAACAAGGAGCAAAGCTGCGCTGTGTGAATTAAATTATGTGGTTTCCTGGAGGAGGTGAGAGTGAAATACGCAGGCACCGGGGAGGCTGAGAGGACATCCTAGATGGAAGGTATGGTTTACAAGAAGCCATGCATGTTGAAACAACAGCTTCTGGGCAGAAGAAGCCAAGCTATTCAATTTAGCTAGAGCCAGGTTTTCACGTAAAGGGTAAAAAGAAACGAGTTTATGACCTGAGCAAAGCAGCTGACCGGGTAGCCTTAGACAAGTAACTATCCTCTGGACCTCAGCTGCCTCAACCAGGAAATAAGTGGGTTAGTTGACTAGGGCACTGGGCGAAGGTCTCCATCAGAGGTGAAGAGAGTTAATAATTATGGGAGCAGTGTGTCAGGCACTCCAAACTCTCCTAAAAGATAGTCTTATCTATCCCCATTTCAGAGATGAAGTATGTCGTCCCGAGTTTCATAGACTGTGAGTGACCAAGCTGGGATTAGGGTTGAGTCAATTTCTTCATTCACTATGAATGGACAGCTTCCATTTACCAAGAACCGTGCCAGGCCCTGGGGGAGGTAACAGTGAATGGGACAGATAGGGTCCTGCTTTCATTTTACTTGGGGTGTGGGGGAGGACAGTCAATAAAAAAGTGAAAATCCAAGTGAATAAAATAGGTTTAAGTAGAAGTACATGCTATGGAGAAAATAAAACATGGAGTCATGGTCATGATTTGGGGCTTCTTAGGTTGGGTGGCCCAGGAAGGCCTCTTTGAAGAGGTGGCAAACTTGGGTGGAGACTGGAAGGACAGGAAGAGGTCTGCCTAGTTGGCAAAGGGCATAACTGGCCAAGCTGAGGTATTTAGATTTGGCAGCATGGTGAGGCCTCCAGTCTTTCTTTTGGAGAAGGAGTTGCTTTTTATTTCTCAAAGATCTTAAGATGGTGGAGGACAGGCAGAAGCAAGTGGGTGGCAGCAGCAGAGTCCTAATATGGAAACGTGGCAAACGTGACCTTGGAAATTTCGGAGCAGGGCTGGGAGATGTTGCTCCCATTCACTTCCATCCCTTTCCTGTTAGCATCACGAGAAGACTTCTGGTGTTAGCATCACCTTCCGGTGATGCTGGCAGTCATTTTGGAGGGCCAAGTAAGGCTTGGTAATAATATTAATATTAATAATAAGAATGGCTAATGAGAATATTAACTATTAGATAACATTTAAGGAACATTTTTTAAAAGATTTATTTATTTTAGAGAGAGAAAGTGCATGAACGGAGGGAGGGGTAGAGGGAGAGAGAAGGGAAGCCAACTTCCCACTGAGTGCAGAGCCCATGTGGGGCTTGATCCCAGGACCCTAAGTTCATGACCTGAGCTGAAACCAAGAGTCAGATGCTCAACCAACTGAGCCACCCAGGCGCCCCAAGAAACATATCTTATGTACCAAGCACGTCTGAGCACTTTTTAAGCATTAACTTATTTAATCTTTGTAGTAACTATAGGAGATGGGTAGTATTACTATCCTAATTGTAATGATGAAGAAGCTGAGGCTTAGGGAGGTACAGTCACTTCCCCAAGATTGCACAACTGAGATGGGTGGAGCAAGGATGCTCATCTGGGTCCTCTGAGCCTAGGCTCTCAATCCTCATGCAATGTTGCCTTCCATAGGTTTCAAACAGTCATGTAATATTTGACCTGGAAGTGATCTTAGATATCATATAGACCAGAAATTTTTAATTCGGTCCTCTGAGAGAAGACCTCTGATTTAGGACAATCCCTCCTCTTTTGACAGATGAGAAAATTAAGAGTCAGAGAATCAGATTAATGATGGAAATGGAGGGTTGATGCTGAGTTCTGACTTCTGCTTGAATGCTCTTTGTAATCTACTTCAGCATATCCCTAGATACTCAAATCCTGGTTAGGAACCCCTGGCAGAAGTGATCGCACAGAATTACATCCTCCAACTGGGGAGAGACAAGCATGAAATAAGATAATGCACATAAAATCTTGGTGTGGGGCTCAGCACAGGGTAAGTGCTCAATGCATGTCCATGTCTTTGAGAAAGTCCACATGGCTGGTTTCTGGGCCCAGTGGTGAAAACAGCTGTGCCATGATTGGGGAAGGAGAAGCAAGACACACAGGTGGAGAAGGGCTTCCTCTCCCTGAGCCTGCCATCTTGATCGACATGCCACAGTCCTTACCAAACCCCATCCACCACAGTGAACATAAAATATCTTTGGACACCTCATAACCCGTCATTAAAACTGCTGGGTGTGGGAAAACAATTGTTTGCCCTAAATAAGTGACTTATGATTGCCCTTGGTTTGTCGGAATTTTCCTTTAATTATAGGCATAAACACCCATCTCCTTCTCATTCACGTAATGAGTTTCAGCCTTGTGCATCTCAATTAAAGAGGGGCCCAGGAGAATTATGGGTATCTGAGCAGTCTTCCTGTTCCAAGTTGCCATGGGGCTCTTGGAAGAGTGGGTCCTTTATGGGGAGAAGATAATGGGCAAAAAGTGCTCTTGACTGATAGACCAGTCACAGCCTTCTCTTTCCTATAATAATAGAGTTGTTCACTAGAGCCATTCACTAAAAAAATTCCAAATTTCTTCCACACCACCCCACTTTATGCTTCAAATCATTGCATATGCCCCTGTCCTGTCCTCTCTTCTTGCAAACTCAATGTGGAGCCTTTTGGTTCTGGGAAGACTTTCTAGGTATTAGGAGAGACTAGGAAAACCTTCCTTCCTCTACTTGTATTTCTTCTGTGTCAGAAGAGAGAAGTGGGTTTTATGGAGAGGTACAGAGTGTCTTGGGGACCAGTGCCTGAAACAGGGCTCCTCGGAACTAGATGGGAACTCATGGCTGGATGGTCTTGTCCCCAATGACCCACACTCAGCCTTCCCTTCCCTACATGACACCTGGTCAAGGGATGGATGAGAGAAACTGTTGGAGGAAGTACTGGTAGATTTCCCTGTTGCCCACCAGTCCCTCAGCACCTCCCCGGCAGGAGGACAACCTCTTTCTCCACATGCTCTCCAGGCACTGGTGCTGCTCCAATGGTTCTCTTTCCTTCGCAAGCCCTGGGTGATAGCAGTTGCCCATTGGGTGGTGTTAGTACTCCCACTGGGACCTGTTTCAAGCTCCTGTTGTGATGTCCCTGAACGGGGAGGGACTGACTGCCCAAATCCCTGAAAATTTAACACTCTGCACCAGCCACTCAGCACACCACTGCCCCAGGGCAGACGGTGGGCCTACAGGGCCCTGGGTTTGAGAAGCGTTCTCCATCTTCCAGAGAATATGCCCTTCTAACGACAGGACATTTTACAGGGACTGGGTCTTTTAGGGGACTTTTAGGGGTCTTTGGTTCTGGGTCTTTTAGGGGACACTGTAATGAAGAAACAGCAGGGATGTTGCAAGGGGGGAGTGGATGAGGCGGGCCTGGGAGAGGGGGATCAGTGGGGAGTCTTAATTCCCAACTCCTGACCCTGACTGCTTTGAGAGAAAGGCTTGGACCCAGGGAGCAGACAGATGTCGGTCGGGGTAGAAGTAACTGATGAGTGGGGGCACTGGGGCATAATGGTTGGGCAAAATGCGAACCGAGATACTGAGCGCTGATTTCTCTAGCCAGCCCACGCCTCCTGCCTCAGCTCAACGCCACTCCCTCCCCGCCAAGTGGCTCTCCGTTCAGGAGGCGGGACCGAGTTCTCCGGGGGCCCCTGGAGGCTCGGGGCTGCAAGCTTTGGGAGGCTGGAAGGGGAGAGAGGGAGGGGCGCTGACTGGGCAGTCCAAAGAGGAGGGGGCCTTTAATAGGCTCGCCCAGCGCCTGGTTAGCAGCGCCGCGAGTGGCAGCCGTTCGAAGAAGCGGCCCGGCACCTCCCTCTGCTCTCGGCTGCAAATCTCCGTCCTTGCACTTGACAGCGATTGTACTTAAGCTCCCAGGGCGCGCTTTGCTTGGAAAGGCACAGGTAGGAGGCGCGGGCTGCTCGGTGCACGCTCACTGCTCTGGGAGGAGTCTCCCTCCCTTTGCTCTGCTTTCTGGGAGCTACGGACTGCCCCGGAGCGTTGGTGGTTCCCGTGTGCCGGCTGCAAGGAGACGCGCCGGCGGCCGGGAAGCCGGGCCGAGCCCTTCCGAGAGCGCGGCCGTGCGCTGCCCGGCGCCATGCTTCTGCTGGGTATCTTAACCCTGGCTCTCGCCGGGGGACCGGCTGGGGGGTCAGAGCCAGATCAGGAGGTGGTGGTCCCCATCCGACTGGACCCGGACATCAACGGCCGCCACTACTACTGGAGGGGTCCCGAAGACTCCGGGGATCAGGGACTCATTTTTCAGATCACAGCATTTCAGGAGGACTTTTACCTACACCTGACTCTGGATGCTCAGTTCCTAGCGCCCGCCTTCGCCACTGAACATCTGGGCGTCCGCCTCCCGGAACTCACCGGGAGCTCTCCAGACTTGCGACGTTGCTTCTACTCTGGGGACGTGAACGCCGAGCCAGATTCTTTCGCCGCTATGAGCCTGTGCGGAGGTCTACGCGGAGCTTTTGGTTACAGAGGCGCGGAGTATGTCATTAGTCCGCTCCCCAACGCCAGCGCGCAGGCGGCACAGCGCAACAGCCAGGGCGCACACCTCCTCCAGCGCCGCGGCGCCCCCGGCGGGCCTCCCGGAGATCCCACCTCTCGCTGCGGGGTGGCCTCAGGCTGGAACCCCGCCATTCTGCGGGCGCTGGACCCTTACAAGCCGCGGGGGACCGGCTTGGGAGAGAGTCGCAGTCGGCGGAGGTCCGGGCGCTCCAAGCGCTTCGTGTCTATCCCGCGGTACGTGGAGACACTGGTGGTGGCGGACGAGTCAATGGTCAAGTTCCACGGCGCGGACCTGGAGCATTATCTGCTGACGCTGCTGGCCACGGCGGCACGACTCTACCGCCATCCTAGCATCCTCAACCCCATCAACATCGTCGTGGTCAAGGTGCTGCTTCTCGGAGACCGCGACACAGGGCCCAAGGTCACGGGCAACGCGGCCTTGACGCTGCGCAACTTCTGCGCCTGGCAGAAGAAGCTGAATAAAGTGAGTGACAAACACCCAGAGTACTGGGACACGGCCATCCTCTTCACCAGGCAGGTGAGTTGATCTGTCATCTCTTTGGACCCCAATAGCCCCATTTTCTTAGGGTCACCTCCCTTAGCTCTCCAAATGCCCTTTGTGCCAAACAAGTGACCCCGGGTTAAAATTTCATTGATCTCTTCCGACTCCCATTTTGGATCTTCCAGGGACAGGCCGCTGTTAGGCTCCGAGGAACTTCGGCTCTAGGGCATCTGGATGCACGTGGGCGGTCGGAGGAACGCCCGCTACTTCAGAAGGTGTTGGCCCGGCGTGGCCAATCAGCGCCTCCTCGATCAGGCGCCGAGGGGCCGGAACCCAGGAAGTTGCCGCCCCGGAGCCGCAGTGTGTCTCCGCGGCAGATAGGAGGCGCTCTGAGGATGGTGTTGGAGGGGTCGGGAAAGGTCCGCCCCTATTCAACCCGGGCGTCTAAATCCTTTCAGATGTCTCTTCGCAGGCTTCTCTTCTCTTCTTGTAAAACTGGAAGGTGATGCAAGCATCCCAGTTCAGAGCCTGGCTTCGTTTCCTCTGGGCATGTTGAGTTATCCTCTGTCCTGGGCCTGGAAAACCCTGGATTGGGATGGAGGGAATCATTTGGGATATTTTGTGGTTGAAATGGAAAGGACAGACTCAAGTACCGGGAGCATTCCGTCCTTTGTTGCTGCTTCTCCCATACCCTCCTGTGCTGGCCCGCCTTTTACCTGAGGGGATTCCAGTCTATTCAGAGCAGGCAATCTAGTTAGACACTGAAACTTCCAATGACCACACTTAACCGTAGCGCTCCAGCTTCTGTCCCTGGCGGTGTGCAAGTGGTGTGAGCTTGGTAAAGAGCGTCTGGAGACCCCAGGTGTGGGATTGGAAAGATACTGAGTATGGGGCTTAGAAAGATGGTCAGATCACAGAAGCAGCTCTGCCTTTTGCTATGGGTCTATGAACATTTACATTCATAGATACTGGAGTGATTGGGTACTGTGAAGTTTTTGGATTCTTGCAATTTCTCAGATTCATGGATGGGACTGGGAGGAAGATGGGCATCCAAGTGACCTGGTTCCTCTGATTTTGGGGGCTGCAGCTCGAATCTGTGCCATGCTCTTGTTTTGTTATTATCGCAACCACGTCATTCTGGGGATGGCCCAGAATCCTTGGTTGCCTGTGGGGCTGTCGGTCCCCACTCTTTCCAAAGGCCACTCAGAGCTGTGCTGGCATACACGGGGCTGGAGCTAACGTCTTCCACACTAACCCATTTGGCACCGCTTGTCCCCTCCTGGAATTGAACTTCCTCCTTTCCCAGCCTTCTCCTCCCACCACCTGGTTTCTCCAGGGAGGTCTTTGGCCTGAGTCTGTTTCCTTGCACTCATTCTTCCAACTGAGGTCTGTAGAGCTGCCACTGCCCCTACACACACTGCCTGAGTCATGGGGAAACTGCAGCGGAGGTGGCTTCCACCTCTGCACACAGACCAACTCGGCAGTCAGATTGCTGGGGGAAAAAAAAAGCAAAGGCCAAGAACAGGATATCTTAATGGGCAAAGCAGCTGTTGGCCCATCTGCTACCTGGGATGCCCCCGTGGAGGTCACTCTCGGCTTCTGAAGTAACAGACCTCAGTCTCCGCCGCTTAGTGGCTGGGCTGACTTTTGGAACCAGCCCTAGAAAGAGGACTCCTGCTGGGAATACGAGCCACACCACCAGAAGGATTCACCTTTTGAAGAAGCAGCAATCAAGCAGCGTGACAACTTCTGTCTTTCAGTGGTGTGTGAGAGACCCAGGGGCTATGCTAACCATGCATAATGGAGACAATATGCATGAGCACTTGGGTCAGAAGGAGTGATGTTCAAGATGTGACTTTTAGAAGCTGTCTTTCTCTTAGGCGTCTAGAGGGCGAAGCCGGAAAGTGGGGAGGCTGTGTTGGCAGGACCGATATCCAGGTATGTGCTTAGTGCTTTAGAGTGAACATCTCTCTCTCATCTCCTTGCTGGCGCAGACTTTAGGGCCTGCTGCATTCTCAGCGTCTTAGGAACTGCTCATTCCTGAACTCCCCTGGGGAAGGTACAGTATGGGATGAGAACAGAGTGCACAGCCGCTCTTTGTAGACCAAGGCAGACTTGGTCTCCGGGAACCAGGAGTCTCCTGCTGTCCTCCAACACAAGAGGAACTTCTGTTGTACTTTGTAAGGGTTAGTAGTAATCCTTTAACTCAAACATGAGCTTCCCTGATTATTATAATGTTGGTGTAATCAATGCTTTTTCAAACTAAAATTGTAATATATATATATATACACACACATATACATATTGATTCTATGAAGATAACATTGATCCTTGAACAACATAGGTTGAACTGTATGGGTCCACTTGTATGTGGACTTTTTTTGATACCGTACAGTACTCTAAACGTATTTTCTCTTTTGGTTTTCTTAATAACATTTCATTTTCTCTAGCTTACTTTATTGTAAGAACACAGTACATAGTACATACAGCATACAAAATATGTGTTAATCTGGGGCGCCTGGGTGGCTCAGTCATTAGGTGTCTGCCTTCGGCTCAGGTCATGGTCCCAGGGTCCTGGGATCGAGCCCCGCATCGGGCTCCCTGTTCCGCGGGAGCCTGCTTCTCCCTCTCCCACTCCCCCTGCTTGTGTTCCCTCTCTCGCTATGTCTCTGTCTGTCAAATAAATAAATAAAATCTTTAAAAAAAATATGTGTTAATCGACCGTTATCGGTAAGGCTTCTTGTCAACAGTAGAATATTCGTAGTTTAAGTTTTTGGGGAGTCAGAAGTTGTATGTGGATTTTCGACTGCATGGGGTTCAGTGCCCCTAACCCTCATGTTGTTCAAGGGTCAACTGTATATAGTTTGTTTGGATAAGAAGTTTTCAGAAATGTGCTTATTCTGTTAATCACCTTTTGTCTATAACGGATCTTGAACTGTCAGACATCTTAGGGTCACCTATTCCTTGGTCCCCCCGGAAAATTCTGAAAAATGGCTAGTGACTCTGACTGATAGTACTCTAGTTGTGGTTTTCACAGGGAGGAGGCGGTAAAGGGTTGGGCTTGGTCAGACTGTATTTCCTCCTGTGAGGAAGAGGTGAGCGCAGCTCCTGGAGAGTTCCAGGTGCCGGGTACCTGAAGGGGAGACAGTAGGAGCATCAGGACTAGCAGGCACCGGAGCTTCCCCTTCAACCCACTGTCAGAGTTGTTGTGTGTTTAAACAAGGCTGGGCCAGGCTACGGGGAGACTGCCGTCCTCTTGGCAGGCAGAGGGAGGGGCGTGGGGCGTTGAAATCAAAACACTGGGAAGACGTGACCCAGGGAGGAGCCTTTGCTGTGTGCAAAGGAGGAAAAAAAAAGATCATACAACAAGTATCTTGACAACTTGAGGAGTTTACTTAAAGATTCAGAGTAAGTTCGTGTTCCTGGAGAAGGAGCACA
Organism: Neomonachus schauinslandi; assembly: GCF_002201575.2. Taxonomy (NCBI): domain Eukaryota; kingdom Metazoa; phylum Chordata; class Mammalia; order Carnivora; family Phocidae; genus Neomonachus; species Neomonachus schauinslandi. The sequence continues at coordinate 85,416,936 of NC_058413.1, read as the reverse complement.
CATCTGATTTTGCAAAGCAATCAGTCTCCAGACTCATAACAGCAGGGTGAGGTCAGCACGGGATTGGAACCAGGATCTGCGGAGAATTAGAGCCAGTCTTTCTGGGTGGACATTCATTTCTATGAGAAGAAACGTTTCTATGGCTTCTTGTTGCCGTGGGCAGCAGGAGTGGGATTTGGTGCTGGGACGTAGTAGGAGTCCCAGCTGAGCCTGAGCTGTCTTCTCTCTCTTTACCTCTGATGCCTCTGCTATCTGGGTAACTTTGTGGTAGACCCGGTTTCATGAATTTGTTCTACATTTTAAAAATACTTATTGAGCATCTGTTATTTCCAGGTACTGCCCTGGGTTGTGGAGGTACAGATATTAAGATGTGGCCCCTGGCTTTCAGGAATTCACCAAATATCAGGGAGCCTGACAAGGAAGTAGCTCGTTACACTAGGGTGTGTTAAGTGCCATGAGGGAGACATGGGCCCTCTGTCCGAAGTCCAGTGGGAGACATTCTCCTTGCTTCGGAGCCAGGGAAGCCTTCAGGGATGGGGTGGGGGAGGGGGGACAAGGGACAGGTGGCGAGAAGGCACTGGGATGGGAGCTGGTGGCGATGGGAAAGGAAGCTTGTTTCCTGTGTTGCAGGAGGCTCTCTCCTCCATTCCACCATCTGTTTTGCTATTTGTAACATTTTCTCCTTTGAATTGACTTGGTCTTGTAGGATTTACAGTTTGTGGTTTTTCTGCTGGCTTATTCCTTCATTTATGTTGTTTATTCTGTTGCCCTTAGTACCACCGTGTGCCGTTCCCTCGTCCCCTCCTTCCTTCACCATTTTCTTCTGTGCTCTCTTTCTCCTCTTTTGAGATTCTCCAGGGCAGGCTCCTTTTCATCTTTCTCTTCTCTTTTGTTTCCTTCATTCATGTCCTCACCCTTTCTGCCTCTCAGTCCCAAGCTTGGCGCTTACCTTCTTGTCTTGGCCTTGAGTTGTACTACATTTTATGTGTGTGTGTGTGGGGGGGGGGGCGAGCATACATGTATTCTATACTGTGCAGAGTGGAACAGCACTCTGGAACCTCATTTGAAATAGAAGCCAGTTCTTTCTATAATAAACAACTTGCCATATGGCAGTGAAATTTAGTGTTCGATAAAAAAAGGTTAATAAAATGATAATATGTATTTTATACATATCTCCTAATACAATAAAGAGAATCGTAATTTTGTCAGGATCTTTTTTGAAGTCAGGACTTGGAAGATATTAGCAGAGAAGGGCATCTGTAATTTTGGTATTTAAGAGTTTGTAAATTTTTATCACTGAATGGAAACTCAACACTACTTCTAGGAGGGAGGGAGGCGGGAGGAGAAAGAGAGAGGAAGGATTGGAATACGGTTCCTCCCCGACTTGGAAGGTGGTTGCTCTTCTCCCTCCTTCTTTTACTTATACCAAATAAGAAAGCCTGTATTAATGGTGGAGGATGGGGGAGGAAGTTTGGAGGAAGGAATGTGTACCAGAATCTCTCTCTTTTTTTTAGTTTTTATTTAAATTCCAGTTAGTTCACATACAGTGTAATATTAGTTTTAAGTGTACAATATATTTTTTTAAGATTTTATTCATTTATTTGTCAGAGAGAGCACACACACGAGAGCACAAGTGGGGGAGTGGCAGGCAGAGGGAGAAGCAGGCTCCCCGCTGAGCAAGGAGCCTGATGTGGGACTCAATCCCAGGACCCTGGGATCATGACCTGAGCTGAACCGACTGAGCCACCCAGGCATCCCTCAGGTGTACGATTTAGTGATTCAACACTTCCGGACATCACCCGGTGCTCATCACCATAAGTGCACTCCTTAATCCTCCTCCCCTCTGGTAATCATCGGTTTATTCTCTATAGTTAAGAGTCTGTTTCTCAGTTTGCCTCTCTCTCTTTTTCCCCTATGATCATTTGTTTTGTTTCTCAAATTCCACAGATGAGTGAAATCATATGGTATTTGTCTTTCTCTGATTGACCTATTTCACTTGGCATAACGCTCTCTAGCTCCATCCATGTCATTGCAAATGGCAAGATTTCATTCTTTTAATGGTTGACTAATATTCCACCATATGTGTATACCACATCTTTATCCATTCGTCAGTCAATGGACATTTGGACTCTTTCCATAATTTGGCTATTGTAGATAATGCTGCTATAAACATCAGGAGGAATGTGCACCAGAATCTTTTTCTTCTTCTTAAACACTGGTTGAATCACGAAGGCAAATGAGGTCTTTTCCCTCCTTTGGTCCTGCTCTTGTCCTACCTTTGAACTTCTTGGTAGATGTTTGTATCACTCTTGGTGCATACCCCCCGCCCCCCACACCTTGCCTCGATGCCTATCCTTGGTTGTGTGGCACAGTGGAAAGAACACAGGCTTGGAGTCAGGCAGATCTGAGTTTCAGTCTTGGCACTTGACTTTTAGCAATGAACATTGAACGAATCAGCCATTTGAACTTCACTTTCCTCATCCATAAAAGGATAATGATGATGACAATGGTACTGAACTTAAAGGCAGTATCAAGGAAAAGTTAGCAAATGTTCCAGAATAGGCACCCAGTTAATGGCAGCTACTGTCATCGTTACCTTCGTGGTCACTCAGCACATGTTTGTTGTTGTTAAATAATTACCTACAGGTCCCTTGCCAGAACTTACATTTGGGATAGCCCTGTTTTAAAGCATTCTGTCACATTGCACTTGCAAGTATACTTAATATTTGTCTGTTTTTGTGTGGAAACCATGGTCCCAGCATTTGCCATTCCCACTGACATGTAAGCTCCTTTAAGCAAGACCTTTTTGTATCTTTGTAGCCCGTCCAGTGGGCCCCTGCATGCAGCTGCCGCTGTTCAGTATGTATTCATGGGAAGAAGGCACTGATGTTAGCAAAAGGACTGTGTGTGGCTATGGGTGCTTAGGTAGTTCACCTCCCTTACTAGGGATCATTAATCCAGTGTTTGTAGCTGTCAGGCTGCAGGGTTGGGAGAGGGAGTCTTAGGTTCTTCTGGCATTTCTTCTTGGCTCTTTGCCATCAGTTTTTGCCCTGGAGAAAGGAGAGGCCCCAGCGAGGAGCCAGCAGACATGGTGCAGAGCAGGGATGGAGTCAGTGTGTCAATGCAGGTGTGGGGCAAGGAACCAAGAGCTTGCTCAACCAGGAAGGGGGTGCAGGCACTGCGCCTAGAGTACTCTTGGCTCTTAATCCTGCCATTTCCCTCTCTACTGACCTCTCCCAGGTCTCTCCCCACTCAGTGGCCAATGTGAGCTTTGGGGGCTCAGGGTAAGGGGTGGACAGTCTCGTTATCTTGAGATTCCCTAGCCCCTTCATTCATGGGGGGCCTCTGTACCAGGAGCAGTCCCAATGCAAGGGAAGCATTCAGCTCTGAGGCTGCACTTCTGGATTTCAAACTTCACTCTGCCTCTCCCTTCCCGTCTAACCTTGAGCTCACTGACCCTGTGCTAGCATCTTACCTTCTCTGAGCGTCATCGGTAAAATGGGGCCTAATAATGGCATCTCCCTCATAAAGCCTTTGTGAAGATTCAATGAGCTAATACAGGACTCTTAGAACAGTGTCTGGCTCACAGTAGCAACTCAGTAAGTGTCCACTATCAACATTATGTTAGGTGTGTACCCTCTCTTGAACTGATGATTTCCGGAGAAAGCTTGGTCTTCCTGCAAGCTTCAGATTTCTGTTCTTCCTCATTGAGGTAATTCTTGTCTCGGTTATCTCAGTCTCCCACTGTGATACCATTTTGTACACCTTGAGGAATTTATATTCTAGCGAAACCGAACCTGCTGATGGACATCACCAGGGTGCATTCTCTTATTCACCAGGCTCCTTAGCCACATTGTCCAGACACCCAGGATCGCAATCCCATGCTTGGGGATTACAAACAGCAGTGGATTTGGGGTTGGACAAGGAAATACAGTGATGCATGACAGAAATTCAGATGGGAAACCAGTAAAGGTGCAGTATTAATACCAGTGCGGGGTGGTTTTCAATAGTAATTTCAATAGTAATTATGGTATCCTGACTAGCATGCTGTGGTTCAGCCTGAAGACCATTGCCGGCCTTGGTATCAAAAGGCATGGGGTCCTGTTCCCATGTTAATAACTGTGTGGCCTTGGGTGAGCAATCTTAGTTCACTGAGCTTTAGTTTCCCCATCTGCAGAATGAGAGGATGGCTCTGAGGTTGTGTGAGTGTGATACTCGGGTGCTATGGTGTGGCCATGAAGATGAGCCCAGCCCTTCCACGAGTAGGAAGTTGGCTACATGAGAACATGTGTCTTCTGCTACGTTAAAAAAAAAGTTAATGTGCTTGATTTATGTGGGTCCTCCACCCTCCATACTGCTGGAAAATATGAGCATCACAGTACATGGCAGGGGGAAATGAGAGGAGGTGAGAAGGAGGCCTGTGGGGAGTCCTGGTGGGGCATGGTGGGAGTGAGCGTGGGAAATGTGGATTGGGCCACTGCAAGGTGCTTGCCTGCTTGCTTTCTCTCAAACTGTGGCTCCAATCCTGAATTATTTTATGAAGAAGGACAGTTAGAAAACAATAATCTGGGAGGGCTAGGTTCTTGGCCAAGATGATTCTTGGGTCATCTGGAAAAGCAGCCGCAGCTTCAAGGAGAAATGGCAAATTACCAGAAATAGTGAGGTAGGTAGGGGTTGGGTGGGAAGTGCCTACACTCTCCAGGCAGAAGGAACCTGAACAGTTTCTATTCCTGGAGACAAGTGCCTGAGCTGAAGAGGTTAAAGCCATTTGAGTGCATCTGAGTTCATTCCAGAAGGGTGGAGACATTCAGTGCCACAAATGAGGCGCTTCTGAGCCCTGCGCACTCGCCTGTGGGCGTTCAAAGAACTCAGGTCCAGCGATTCTTCACTGAAGTCCCTGACTGGGGGAAGAGGGACAGGCAGAGCCTCTGACCCCAAACAGCTGCATCTTCCCACAGTGAAGACACTGGTTACTGCAGGCTGGCTGCTCTCAGCTACACCCTGACCCTCAGGAAATCTGCCGGCTCCTTCCTTGTTCCTCTTGTTTGATCCAGGGAAACCGGGATTTCTTGATGGAAAGAACAGGTTGCTCCTGGCCAGGAAGGGCCTGCAGCTGCATGTCTTCACTCCAGAGAGAATCTACCCTCCCAGAGAGGAAGGAGGCTCTTGGCTTTAAGGACCTTCCAGCGGCAGAGGCGGGCTGCTGGGCAGTGGAGGGCCGGTGGCTGAGCTGTCAATCTGGCCTCACCATTTCTGCTGAGCAGGGCAGAGGCTAGGACTCTGAATGTCCACGTGGGTGACCTTCCCTATTCTGGGATTTAGTGTCATGGGTTAGTAGACAAATCAGGGTTCTTTCCATTCTCAAGTATATCATTCTGTGTGTTCCTTTTATAACCTAGAGGGCCAAAAGGGGCCGAGCACCCTGGGATCGGGGCAGGAGCAGAGGCTTAATCAAGGCACTGGTCCAGTCTGGGTTCTAGTTGAGAATTGGCCCTTCTTCGGAGGAGGAAACTGAGGCCTCGAGGAGAGAAGTGACCTGCCCAAAGTCACACATCTACTTTGTGGTGGGGCCAGGACAAGAATCTAGCCTTCTTGGTACTTCCTCCCATGCCCTTTCTCTTACACAAAGTCAGCAGTGAGTGTGCATGGTGGCCCTGGGGTAGTGTCGTGTTTGTCCTACAGGCTCTCTTTATGGGCTGTGACCACCAGACAAGAGTTTTCAGAGACTCCTGCCTTAGTGGGGATGCCCCAGGGACAAATGGGCCCAGTTCCCCCACGCCCTGCCCCATGCCCCCATGCAAACCTCCATTCCTTCCCTTTTGGTCCCTTGCCCCCTTTTCCCTCCATTCACAGGCTGTTCTGTGCGACCCAGTCCTGTTCCTCAGCAGTCATATTCCCTAAACTGCTTGTCTGGTGGACTTCCCCTCCCAAACTCTTCTAGGTTTCAGAACTCTAGCGGAAGGAGAGCTTTCAGGAAGGGTGAGCCTTTGGAGAGGGAAGAGTATTTGGAAGATAGGGAATTTGAGGTTCACCCCAAGGGTTCCCCGAAGTGGCAGACATGCCACATGTGAGCCCAGGACAGCAGATCAAGGCTGGGCATGCATCACTCATTGATGACCGGTGTACTCTGGAGTCTGATCGCCCTCTCAGTTCTTTGGCCAGAGAAACTGTTAACTCATTAGGAGGTGTGACTATCACCTGACCGTGGGAAGCCAAGTTTGACTGCTCAGGTGGTAAACTTCTGCGTGCTCTGGATTAAATTTTGCTGATTTTCTGTACTCTGACCACTTTCCTCCTTTGCCCCCTGGCCCCACTAAGTCTGCTGCCCACCTTTTCCCCCATGTCAGCATGTGCCTGCACACGCACGTGTGCATAGCCCTAAAGGGAACGAAAACTGAGAACAGTTCTGGGTGTGTTTATGCGGACACCTTGGCTCCCATGGAGAACACACACAGCTCTTTCTCCGGAGAGTTAACTTAGGAGTTGCTGAGCAATCAGCTTTGGCGTGGTGGAAAGAGTGCTGATGATATCCAATCATACAGACCCCAGTGGACGTTTCTGCTGTGCGACTTGGACCTCTCTAAGCTTCAGCTTCCTTGTCTACGGAAGGTGCTAATAGCTGTCATTCTTCCAGTGGGCTGTTGCGAGGATGAAATATGGTCATGCATGTGAAGTGCACACACGATGTCAGCATTTAATAAATCATCACCATGATTAACTATGAGCATGAGCCTCAGTTTTCACCTTTGACAAATAGGTATAATAATATATCTGCCACCTAACGCTGCTGGGGATTATGATACCTAGAGTAGTTTCTCATTAACTCTAAAGAAAGGCAAGGATGTAATGAAGACAGTCCCAGTATCACTGACTTCAACAGTGTCTTCTCTGTTAAGTGATAAGGGCTCTTAAGGTATGTAGGTGCATTGCTGGCCCACGGTGCTCAATAAATTCATTGAGATATCCGCCCCCAGTACCCCATTTTGCCCTTTCACATCCCTGAAAGTGCTTCCCAATAGGGTTGTTGCAGGAAGTCTTAGCGTCCGCTGCAAGTTTTAGTACAAAAGGAGGGACTATCTTAGGCGGTGATCCATTTCTTTTTTCTTTCTAGCAGCCACTGAGCCAGGGGTCCCCTTGAGCTTTTGCAGCCAGTTGAGCTGTGTCTGGATAGCAGCTCGTATCCACCTCAGTCTGCCCCCTCCCAGCCCAAGGAAGCCAAATCTCTGGTTTGGGCGGGTCTTTGGCCCGTGAACCTTTGGCTGAGAATCTGAGCTTAATTCATGGTTGTCCAAAGGCAATCGCTCAGCAAGGACTGAGACAGCTCAGGGCTGACTCCGGATGAGGAACACACTGACCTTCCGCCCCCACCTGCCTCAGTCAGCCCTGACCAGAACCTCGCCCAGCTGTGGAACTCACCGTTTTCTGGTTTGGAAATCTGTCTCTATATAAAGCAATGGCCTTATGGTTTAATTTTGTACCTCCTTACAGGATCTCCCTGAGTAGGATTTGGGTAGAATCTTAGAGAGCCACAGGGCTTTCTTCCTGAAGCCTCCTCCCTCAGCCTGGGTTGATTCCATGAATAGCCCTGCAACCCCTTGGGAGAAATGACCTGGCTAGGAAGGTGCTGGGCTTGGTTGGATGGGGAGCGGGGATGAGCTGGAACATCCTATAGGATGCCTTTTCTTCCCATCAGGTCCCTTCTGACCTGTCACTAATTTCTGGCTGGCTTCTGCTTCCCCCCCCCCACACCCCGGCAGGACCTGTGTGGGGCTACCACCTGTGACACGCTGGGCATGGCTGATGTGGGCACTATGTGCGACCCCAAGAGAAGTTGTTCTGTGATCGAGGATGATGGGCTTCCATCAGCCTTCACCACTGCCCATGAGCTGGGTAAGGCTAGAGGGGGTTCTTGGGTGGAGCGGGGAGGACTCCCTTCTGGGGTCTTTCTGTGTTTGTCCTGGGTGCTTTGGGCAGGGGGTAGACATTTGTCTTTGCTTCCTCATGTCCTAAAGCCTTAGGGATTCCTTCTTAGGGTCAGAGTCTGCCTTAGCAATGGCTTTGTTTTATTTTTTCCTATGGCCCCAGCGCAGTTGGCCAGCAATATTGTCTGACTCAGCAGCCAGAATATCTCATCAATTAGGCACTAAGGGGAGAATATTTTAAATACCCTGCTGTCCTCACTGAGCCCACAGCCTGATGGACAGGACCGAGAACACAAGAACACCATCTTGACATTTGCAAAGCAGTCTATCGCTAGGTCAAAATGACCATCCTGAAAATTGCTGACATAGGCTCTCTAGCTTCCCCAGCTGATCCCCCCTCCTTTTAAAACTGCAGAGCCCACATCCTTCTGCCCTCTGAGTCCTCTTGCCTCACCCCACAGGCCACGTGTTCAACATGCCCCATGACAATGTGAAAGTGTGTGAGGAGGTGTTTGGGAAACTCCGAGCCAACCACATGATGTCTCCAACACTCATCCAGATTGACCGCGCCAACCCTTGGTCAGCCTGCAGCGCTGCCATCATCACCGACTTCCTGGATAGTGGGCATGGTAAGCCAGGAGGACAGAGGAGGGATGTGGATTTGTCCCTGGAGAGAGTGCTCACCACCTCTCTGGACCTGTCTTCTATTGTCTAAGGCATGCGTGACCCCAAAGAGTCGGGCTCTCAAGGGGGTCCATTCCACTGGACCTTGCTTCATTGTCTCCTTACCATTTAGACTCTGGGCCAGCCACGTCCCACCTTTCTCAACTCCTCTCTCACGAATGCCCTTGGCTCCCTGCAGGCGACTGTCTCCTGGACCCGCCCAGCAAGCCCATCTCCCTGCCTGAGGACCTGCCAGGGGCCAGCTACACCCTGAGCCAGCAGTGTGAGCTGGCCTTTGGCGTGGGCTCGAAGCCCTGTCCCTACATGCAGTACTGTACCAAGCTGTGGTGCACTGGCAAGGCAAAGGGGCAGATGGTGTGCCAGACCCGCCACTTCCCCTGGGCAGACGGCACCAGCTGCGGCGAAGGCAAGTTCTGCCTCAAGGGGACCTGTGTGGAGAGACATAACCTCAATAAGTACAGGGTGAGTGTGTGGGAGCTGCGCATCGGGGCTGCTGGGAGGCAGGGGGTGGACTCGGAGGCCTCCAGGGGCAACAGGTTTGCAGCGCTGTGCCTCTGTTTCCCTGTCCGTGGTCCTCTCCCCGTCTTGACTCTGAGACTGGAGGCAAGACATATGGTAGGTCAGAGAACTTGCTGAAGCCTTCCTTAGACATGTGAGAGAAGTCTCTCACGGGGCGCCAGGAGGTCCAGCCCTCAGCTCTGGGCCTCATCCTACCTGGGGAGGAGCTCTGAACCCAAAGCCCAACACTAGCTATTTGACATTCCTCACTTGTTGGCTCCTTCCAGCCTCCCCTTATCAGCTATTTCTGAACGTGTTTTGTTTCCAGGGAGCTCTGGGCCAGAGGTGAGCCAGCCTCAGAGCTGAAAGGAAGCAGATCCCTGGGCAAAGCTGCAGTAATTTGCTGCATCCCGAACCCAGCTTCACTTTTTGTCAAGATTGTTTTTTGAAGCTGAAACATAATAGGGCAAAAGTTATTTTTTTCCTTGTAAAAAGGAATAACAGTTGAATCAGAACAAATCCCAAACCCCACATGTTCTCTGAATATAATAAACTCTTCAGGTCTGGGGTTGGGGTCGCAAAGGGATTGGGACTTTTTCAGACAGGAATAAGACATCCATCCTCTCCCTTGATCCTGGTGAGGATGATCCCTTTCCCACCCCTGCCTCGGCTGCAGAGGGGCTTGACTGGGGGTTTTATGTACATGGACGTATCGGCTGCCCTGAGCTGGGTTTGGTACACAATTATGTAAAATCTTTTTCTGTGTTTTGGAAACCTATATTTAACTAAACCATTAGCCATTTATTGGGCACCAGCCCACTGTATTTAGAGAACTGTGTGAGGTAATGTGGTAGTCAGAAAAAGAAATAAAAACTGGGCTGTCTCTCAGTGGGCTCACAGTCTAGTGGGGAAACTAGAAATGTTACTATGGTCCGAGACGCAGAGACGTGTGTGTTCTGTGTTAAGACTGAAGTGTGAAAACGTGTCATGGGAGAATAAGGGATGGCAGATTAATGATGATTAGAGAGGTCTGAACAAACTTCGGTGAGGAGGTCAGATTTAAAGAGAGCCTTGAGGGATGAGTAGGCTCTCTCATCAGGCAGAGATGGAGCAAAGTTAGGGAGGTGGGGCAAGCTGGAGGGGTGGATGGATGAGGGCTGTTTGGGAAAGATCTTTGGGGGCAAGGTTCAGGGCTAGTCTGGGGTTGCTTTGACCATCGGGCTGTGGGTTTAAACTAGAAGGTCCTGAGGACAGACCAACCATGGTCAGCTCCTTCTCTTGGGAAGATGAGTCTAGCGGATAAAGACGTTGCCCAAGAGGATATTGGATATAGGAAATGTGATCTGAGAAGCATATAGAAAGATAGTCCATCAGCAGCAAGATCCGCTATGTCCTCAATCTCTTCTCTGGACAATCCCCTTTACCACCCTGGCCCTTCACAGAGGACACTGCCCTAATCAGCAGGGGTCAAAGCACAAACTTCATCTTCCTAATCATGCAGCCTCCCTGGCTCCCCGGGATCTCAGTTGCAAGATCTCCTTTAATTCTGACCACCAAGGCCCTGTTGTCCAGCCCTCTAAGTTTTGGACTCCAACAATTCTTCAGTCCCACTTGCTCTTCTCATGCCCTCATCAACCTTCTTCTTGAGATTCCATTGTTAAAATCACTTCTTCATGTACACTCATGGCTCCCATGTTCGGGCCTCTCTCAGCTATACTTGCTTGGATAAGGCACTGCCCTGGTGGAATCCAGCTCCCATGTGTTCAACTGTGCTATTGTGGGTGAGTGTGGCTGGAGAAAGACATGGAACCGTGCTCAGTGGTCTCAGTTTGAACTCATAACCTGACAGTGTAGGTGGGCCCGCCCTCCCAGCGTCCTACACGATCATGTCACACCTTCGCCTCTCTCCTCCGTTACCGACTCTTTCTCCTCATTTCCACTTTTGCCAGTGACCTTTCTTCCTATCTCATTAAGAAAAAAGAAGCAATCAAGTAATCAGAAGAGAACTTCCACCATCTCCCACCGCCACATCCGCTGTTCGCCTGTGATATCTACCTTTCCTCCTTTGCGATGGATGAGCTGTCCAGCTCTCATCAGAGGCCCGGAGCTGTGCTTTGCACTTAGGATACTGTCCCCTCTATTCAAGGAAAACACTCCTTTAATTCTTGATCTCTCTTCTGCAGTGTCAGATTTCCCCTCTCTTGAGTGGAATCATTCCTATCAGGATACAAACTTGCTGTAATTCCTACCACCTTAAACAAAACTTCTCCTAATCCTACTTCCTCTCCATAAATCACAGTGTATCTCTCCGACTCCCCTTCCCACAAAGTTCCTGGAAAGAGTGGTATGAAATTGTTCTCTCCAGTTCGCGTCTTGCCATTTTTTCTCTGGAGCCCATTCCAGTCTGGCTTTCAGTCCTACTCTTCCTCTAAAAATAACTCTCACTAAGGTTGCCAAATGGCCTCTACACTGCTGAAGTCAGTGATTGATTATCGTTCCTCATATTGCCTGACCTGTTAGCAGCATTTGACACAGCTGATTACCATCTCCCCTGGGAACACAGGCTCCACTGTGTCTTGGTTTCCCTCCTCCCTTACTAGCTGCCCCTTCTGGTCCCCTTCACTGGGTCTTCCTCACACTCTTGTTTTTCCAATGTTAGGCATTCTAGCTCTGTCCTTAGCCCTTGTCACTATCCACACTGACCTCTTAGGTGATCTAGACCAAAGGCTTTAAGTACCCTTTACATTTATACGTTGAAGTCCCCCAGGTTTGTATCTCCAGCCCAGACCTCTGTCCTGAACTACGGACTGGCATGCCTCACTGAGTCTTGATGCCTCCATGTGGATAACCGATAAGCATCCTAAACATAACATCTGTAAGACCAAGCTCCTGATCATCTGTCCTGAACCTGCTTTGGCAACTCCATCCTCCCATTGCTCGTGCCAACCCTTTTTTCTCTCACATCTATCCATCTGATATTTCAGTAATTTCTGTTGACTCTATCTTCAAAATAGAGCCAGAATTGAGCCTTTTTTTTTTTACTACCTTATCTGTGATCACCCTGCGCCAAGCTACCTTGGATTATTGGTCTTGCACCCTAACTGATCTCCTTGTTGCTGGTCTTGCTCCTCACAGATTGTTCCCACCATAGCAGCGAGAGAGATCCTTTAAAAGTAGGTTAGGTCATGCCACATGCTCAGAACCCTTCAGGGGCTCTCCTCCATGCTCAGGATGGTGAACCCTATCTCTGCCTTCATTTCCTGCTTCTCTTGCTCTTGTGATGCTGGAATACTCCAGGCCCATCCTTCCTCAGGGTCTTGGCATTGCTCCCTCTGCCTAGAGTTCTTTCCCTCATATCTGCACGAGTCCCTCTCGTACTTCCTTCAGGCCTTTGCACTGCTGTCACCTCTACAGTGAAGCCTCTGTGACCCCCTGTAATATAGAGCAGCCCACCTCACCAAGGCCCTCCCTCCGTCCCTCCCCCACCTGCATTTAGCCCCTCCTGACATTCTGTATGCCCTGGCTTATTTTTAGTTTTTTCTGCTGGGATGCAGTCACTTCGAGGGCAGGGATTTGCTGCACATGGCACCAGCCATTAGTAAGAATTCAACAAATATTTGGTGAATGAATGGCACACGGCAGGGCAGGAGTGTTTTCTGGGGGATGAATGTTTTCTGTAGGAACAGGTAGGAAAAAGTGATACCAGGCTAAAAACAATAGTAACAACAACAACAACAACAACAACTACAACCACACAGCATCATCTCAGAAGCCACAGAGACAATGTTAAGAACTGAAGAAAAACTGGAGACAACAAGGTCTAAGCTTAGACTCTTTCAGTTTATGGATGGTCATCTCTTTGAGAGAGAACTTCCCTGCTCTGATGGGGACCAAGCCCATATTGCAAGGTACTGCGGAGGGAAGAGGTGCAAGGAGCAAATGTAGACCCTCTTAGGAAATGGAAGGCTGGAATGAGGTGGGACGTTATTGGAGGAAGAAGCAGGGCTATTGGCAAGTGTTTCTTTCATAGGAGGAGAGACACGGTGACACCATGAAGCAAGAACTATACGACAGAAGGGCAGATAGAATAACTATGCTGCATGTGGGCATAAGTTAAAGTATTTAGATGACATGCAGCCAGTTCCTGATTAGCTCCATGCGGGTTAGTCACTTTGGATGACGTATGACAGCATTTTAATCCCAGGTTTGTACAACTGGGCTGCTTCCTCTGTTGCCTGACTGATGTGAGTTCAGGGGATGAAAACTTGCTTTACTGGCATCCTATGAAAAACATAATGAAGAGGATACATTTTCTATCCCTTCTCCACCCTCTTAAAAAATGAAACAACACTGCCTAATTCACCTCGAAGCCAAATAGAGTTTTGGGATTGCTTTGTAGTTTCCTATCCTCGTCTCCTCCGAGCACAAACATTAGAACCTCTTATGGTGAAACTTTCTTAAATTCAGCTGCTGATTGAGCCTAAGATCTGGTTCAGTCTGGTTTGGAGAGAAGTCGGAATTATGGAACATTTACAAATAAAAATATTCAGACATCTATGGCAACAAGATTTCCTGGCAAGGCTGGGGGCTGCCTCTGCTGTAGATTTAGAGACTCTTGTAAATACACTAACAATAGGTAAGGAGAAACTGAACTCTTGTTCGGTGGCAAGCACAGTGCTAGGAATTTTCATACACGTTGCATCATTTAAACTTCTGTCTGATCTCACACCTGAGTATTATTGGCCTCATTTTTGCAGACGAAGCATTTGAAGTTTAAAGAGGTTTTACTACTTGCTCAAGACCACCCATATGGTGAGGGCAGAGGCAATGATAGAACTTGGCCACCTGACCCCAGAGCCCAAAGAGGTCTCTCTTCTGAGCAACCTCATTTATAACTGGGTGTGGCTGGCATTTGCTAATTACCAGGTTGAAGTGTTGTGTGGGCGCTGTGTACGCTGACCATTTGCTTGTCATTTTTCCCTTGGGATACACAGTGGATTTCCTTCTGGTGGGATGGGATCATGGAGGCTGTACCCGTGTAACTCTTCTGCAGGGTCAGGGTGTGGATATGCATCCCAACCCCTGCAGGAGTAAGACGGACTCTTTCTCATAGGTGGACGGCTCCTGGGCCAAATGGGAGCCCTATGGCGCCTGCTCGCGCACCTGCGGTGGGGGCGTGCAGCTGTCCCGGAGGCAGTGCCGCAATCCCACCCCTGCCAACGGGGGCAAGTACTGCGAGGGAGTGAGAGTGAAATACCGATCCTGCAACCTGGAGCCCTGCCCCAGCTCAGGTGAGGAGGGGAGGGCCCCTCCCCCTGCCCCCCCCCCCCACTTCTTGGCTGCAAATTACACAGTCAAGATTCTCTCCCCTAGCGCAAAGCCTGGAAGTGCCAAGGAGCAGATTCCTCTTGGGATCACTTCTTTGCCCACTCCGCTTGGGCAGGAATGTTTTCTTCTTGATGCTTAGGCTGGGATGCTAAGTGGCCCAAGGGTATGACACACCAGATGGACCTTAAGTTAAGAGCTTACAAGCCCATCTTCATAAGCAGGAATTCTTTATCCAGGGTCCATGAACTTGGGTGGGAAGGAAATTACATCTCTATTTTTACTAGCCTTTTAAAATTTCCTTCAATTAGAAATTTAATATTTTTATTACTACTCTTTCTATCTAAAATTTATTATTTCTTTTAATCAGGCAACAACCTGTAATACTACTAGTACCCGTGACTCTGTCACCAATAGAAATCGTGGATATTTTCTTTTTTTTTTTTTTTAGATTTTATTTATATATTCATGAGAGACAGGGAGAGAGAGAGAGAGAGAGGCAGAAGCAGGCTCCCTGCTGAGCAGGGAGCCCGATGCGGGACTCGATCCCAGGACCCTGGGATCATGACCTGAGCCGAAAGCAGACACTTAACCATCTGAGCCACCCAGGCGCCCCCAAATCGTGGATATTTTCATATGGCATTTCAGTTGTTGGGGTTTCTCAGAATGCCATTTATTGTCATCACTACTTGAAAATGACAGTGGTTATTAGACTCATCACTGAATCTTGTTATGTAATGGGTTAACAAGGAAACACAAGTATCACAAATATGTTTCAATATATATTGATAGCTGTATATCATATAATCGGTATTGTTTGTAACCTATGTGATTTATTTTATCCGCTTGATAACATTCTGCAAATAGTTTCAAAAGACTCCTGGAGGGTTTGATAGCCCAAAACTGTCCGGGATACCTGTTATAGAGGGAATCGAAGTCCAGATTACTGTGGAAGGTGGCACAGTGCCTGGTGGATGCATGATCCTCTGTGACCTGCATCCTTTGGTCCTAGCCTACTTTAGTTCTTTGACATGGAGTGGCGTCAGTGATGAGGATAACTTGGCTGAGGGTAAGAGCTGCTGAGATCCGCAGGTGGCTGAGCATCCTGGGGAGGGCTCTCCCTACACCGCCCGTCCCTTTAGCTTCCTGCCTGTTCTTCCTCCCTCCTCAGCTTCAGGCAAGAGCTTCCGGGAGGAGCAGTGTGAGGCTTTCAACGGCTATAACCATAGCACCAACCGGCTCACCCTTGCCGTGGCGTGGGTGCCCAAGTACTCCGGCGTTTCTCCCCGGGACAAGTGCAAGCTTATCTGCCGAGCCAATGGCACCGGCTACTTCTACGTGTTGGCACCCAAGGTGAGTGAGCACGGGGCAGGAGACCAAAGCAGAGAGAAAGTCTTTGGGGATCCAGCCGGCTGAGCTGCCGCTCTCTCCTTTTCTCCCCCGTGGGGGGCACTGCAGGTGGTGGATGGCACACCCTGCACTCCTGACTCCACCTCGGTCTGTGTCCAAGGCAAGTGCATCAAGGCTGGCTGTGATGGGAACCTGGGATCCAAGAAGAAATTCGACAAGTGTGGGGTGTGTGGGGGCGACAATAAGAGCTGTAAGAAGGTGACAGGCCTCTTCACCAAGCCCATGTGAGTTCTGGGTCCTGGAGCAGGGGGAGGAGGGCTGAGTGGAGCTGAGCCCAGGCGGTGAAAGCTTGGGTCAGACTGGGGTAGGGCAGTGCCCTTATACTGTAGAGGCCCCTCGGACTCTTCTGCGAGTGTGATACTCATTCATTCATTTCTTCATCCATCCATCCATCCATCCATCCATCCATCCATCCATCCATCCATCCAGTAGAGATGAATGCTAGCAGAGTCCACCACTGAAGAGGAGAGGCTAGTTAGGGAGATGGCAGAGAGTCATTAGGGTCTATCTAGAGTTCTAGAATAAGACTCACCCATGTTCAAATCTCAGTTCCCCATTTTTCTGGATGACCTTGAGAATGTGACACAATCTTTGGTATTCTGGATTTGCTCACTTATACAGTGGGTATGACATGAATATATTTCCTGTCGTGCTGTTGTGAAGAATAAGGGTGTTAATCCAAGTAAAATGCTTAGTGTTGTACTTGGTGCATAATAAATGCTCACTAAATGTTCATGATGATAATCACAAAACAAAACATGCCTGGAAACAAATGTGACCGCCTCCCCATCTCACTGAGGCTGAGGCCCTGTCCTCGGGGATGAGATTGAGGTGAGAATGGCAATAAACAGCAGAGCAGGAGGCTAGGACCGAGGGATTCCCCCTTCCTGGGAGATGTGTGCAGGGTCAGCTGAAGAAGTGTCGCTAGGCCTCTCTGATTCCCACCTCCAGAGCCTGGGGCTCCTGGCTTTCTGAAGTCCAGCATATTCCCTTTTATTTTCAGGGGGTATGTGCTCCTTGGAAAGTCCTGACCCATGCTCTGGAAGAAGCTGGGGGAAGCAGAGCCCCCGAGGTCTCAGTTGAGCAGGGATATGGTGGGCTCTGAAAACTTGGGAGTCCAAGGCCTAGATGGCTGTCCAGGAGTCTTGGCTGCCCCTCTGGGCACAGCACTCTCTGCTGGGCCCCTAGCTGGGCGACTTTTCTGGGAACTGGGGGCACTGCAGGTGGATGGCGTTCGCAGGGATCTGAGAGGGAGGCCAAGTGGAGAATTAAAGGTAAACACTCCCAGACTTGCTTCACTGGCTAAATGGCAGGTGCTCCTTTCATAGATGAGTGGAGCTGGAAGGAGACTTAGAAATCATCTATTTTGACCCCCTCGTTGTATAGGTGAGGACACCGGAACCAAGAGAGACTGATTTGCTTGAGCCACCAGGGAGTTGGTGTCCAAGGCTTGATTTGGGTGCCCGACTTCAGGGCCAGTGTGTCTTAATGGGGTGTCTGGCCCCAGCCTTGGAGTCAGGGATGGTAGACTTATTGTCTGCCCCTCCTCCTCATCCTTCTCACAGTTAATATATATTAAGTGCTTACTGGGTGGCAGGTACTATGTCATAGGCTTTATGTGCTTTAATGAGGTATGTGTGATTATGATCTCCATTTTCCAGGTGAGGCAACTGAGAAGCTAAGTGACTTATCCAAGGCCAACAGCTGAGTCAGTAGTAGGGATGGATCTGGCTCCAAAACCTTGGCTTTACTTTGCCTTAGAATTCACCATGTTATAGAGGCACTGGGTGGCACAGTCGCTTGAGCATCTGACTCTTGGTTTCGGCTCACATCATGATCTCACGATCTCAGGGTCATGAGATCGAGCCCCGCGTTGGGACTCTGAGCTCAGTGGGGAGTCTGACTGAGATTCTCTCTCTCCCTCTGCCCCTGCCCCTGCTCTTGCTCTCTGTCTCTCAAATAAATAAATAAATGTTTTTCCTTTTTTAAAAAGAATGCCCCACAATATAAATATACTGAAGAAGAAAGATCGCAGGGCGATACAGCCAGGGTATGCAGCTCTAGCTGATGTGGTGACGCTCTCATGCTGCCTTTCAGTTTGCGTGTCCCCCTGACCTCCCTTGGGGTGGTTGGAGCCGTCTGGTTAGTCTCTGTACCCTCCCTGCCATCTTGGTGACCTGCCACTGGGTTTGTGAAATGTGACTCAGCTGTGACTTCCGTGGGGAACAAGGGCCTTACGTCCGCGCGTCTGTCTAAGGCACAGTCCCCTTTCCCACCCCAGGCACGGCTACAATTTTGTGGTGGCCATCCCCGTGGGCGCCTCGAGCATTGACATCCGCCAGCGTGGCTACAAGGGGCTGATTGGAGATGACAACTACCTGGCCCTGAAGAACAGCCAAGGCAAGTACCTGCTCAACGGGCACTTCGTGGTGTCGGCCGTGGAGCGGGACCTGGTGGTGAAGGGCAGCCTCCTGAGGTACAGCGGCGCGGGGACGGCGGTGGAGAGCCTGCAGGCTTCCCGGCCCATCCTGGAGCCGCTGACCGTGGAGGTCCTCTCCGTGGGCAAGATGACGCCACCCCGGGTCCGCTACTCCTTCTATCTGCCCAAAGAGCCTTGGGAAGACAAGGCCTCCCACGCCAAGGACCCCCGGGGCTCCTCTGTGCACCACAACAGCGTCCTCAGCCTCTCCAATCAAGTGGAGCCGCAGGACGACGGGCCCCCTGCACGCTGGGTGGCAGGCAGCTGGGGACCTTGCTCTGTGAGCTGTGGCAGTGGCCTGCAGAAGCGGGCGGTCGACTGTCGCGGGCCCCCCGGGCCACGCGCGGCATCCGCCTGCAGTGCGGCCCATCGGCCTGCGGAGACAAGAGCCTGTGGGGAGCCCTGCCCGACCTGGGAGCTCGGCGCCTGGTCGCCTTGCTCCAAGAGCTGCGGCCGGGGGTTTAAGAGGCGTCCACTCAAGTGTTTGGGCCCCGGAGGGCGGCTGCTGGCCCGGGACCAATGCAACCTGCGCCGGAAGCCCCAGGAGCTGGACTTCTGCATCTTGAGGCCGTGCTGAATAGGACCGTCTTTTTCTCCTCCTCACTCTCCACCCCATTGGTGCTGCCAGGGTTCTGGCCGGCTGGAGCCGTGGGTAGAGGGCGGTGGCCGGGGGTCCAGGCCATGACGTCACCCACTTCGAGGGACGAGGACCACAGGAAGGGGTGAGAGGTGCCCTCCTCCGCCCTGGCCTGGGCGGGGGAAGCCAAGTGACTAACGCACAGTCTACCTCACTCCCGGCTCCTTCAGGGCCCATTCTCTGGGAGAGGCTGAGAGGTGCAGGCACTGGGCAGAGGTGCTGGGGCCCAGTTTCCGAGGGACCTGGAGGATGGGCACCTCCCAGGCAGAACTTCAGGGACCTTGGCCCCCATAAGGGAGGCCACAGGCTGCTGGAAGAGCCATGGCCCAGCAGCTTGGCACCCTCAGGTGGCCCCGGGGGCTCTAAGCCGTTGCTGAACAAGGCAGGTTTTTATGGTGCTGTCAGCCCACCTTTTCTTTCTGACTGACAAGGACTGAATAATAAAAAAAAGGCTGGTGTGGGCAGAAACCTGGTAGGAGAGTGGGATTAGGTATAACTGGAGCCTGGGCTACCCCATTTGGAAAGAGGTTTATGTGTAGGGGGAGTCGGGAGCTTTCTCATCTTCCTTCTACTCCTGGCCCCCTCTTCTTCCTGTGTTGTCCAGGACATCAGGCTGGGGGGAGGGCTTCCCAAGTATGTGCCCTCTGAGGCTTTGCAAATAGGTACAGGAAGTCGATAGGGGGTTTATTGCCTTCTTCAGGAGGGATTGGACCGTTAAAAAAAGATATAAGGGATGATGGATTCTGTGGTGGAGCAGGGAGTTTGAGGAGTGGCCTAGAGGGTTCAGTGTCACCGGGGCTGGGCTTGAGCTTTGGGGGAATATCACCCTGGGTTGGGGAGGAGGCCCCAGTTCCAATGGCTTCTTCCTCCAGAGAGGCAGGTATAAATAGGATTGCTGCCTTAGGCTCTGTGTTGCCCCAGAGAACCTTCAGAGTGGCCACGGTCCTGTCCCCACTAAGAGGGATGTGGGAGATGCCCAGGAGGGCTAGGTGCTGAACATCCACATGCCTGTAGGTGGGTCTTCATCTGGACAGCTACATGTGGTCTGGCTTTGGGCACATCACATGGCGTTGCAGTTGGATAACCGGGTTCACTGTTTGCTACCTCAGGCTATGCTCTCTGGGTATCCACACCTGTCCCTCCCCTGGGGCAGTGGTGACCCTGGTGCTTCCAGCAGACCTGGCTGTTGTCCTCTGCAGACTGAGCTGTCCAGACACAAAGATGAGTGTGTGGCACATGGCTTCCTGCTCCCTATAGCCTGGCCACCCACTGGGGCTCCAAGTATGAAGGCAGGACCTCTCTCTTCAGGTGCCTTGGGGACAGGTTTCAGGAGACACAAGAATCAATGACCTGACCCAGAGGCACTTGGCAGCCACCAGTCGGAACATGTGTCTATCCTAGAGACGTGTCGGGGATGTAGAAACCAGGGTGTTTCCTATAGCTCCAAGTGGGCAGATGGTTTGGGGTTAGAGAGCCTTTGGTCAAGCAGGGTATTTCTTGAGGGTGCAGCCGCTCCAGCATGAACATGGGAGATTCTGCTTCTGAGTTAGGTAACATGTCCTGGATTTTAGTGAGGTGACATCAGAGCAGTGTCATCCCTGAGAAAGGGGGTTCGGTCCTTTTATTTGGCTTCTCCTAATAGCCAGAATCCACAAACCAGCCACCCAGGCAAGCCTCTGGGATGGTGCTCGAAAATCCCAGCCTAACCCTGGGCTGAGCCCTTGACCAGAGCTCCCACAGCAGGGCAGAGGGCGTGCGGATCTCTGAGGCAGGGCAGGAGAATGAAGTGAGGAGGAATCTTCCTCCTTGTATGGGTGAACACCGTGGGGCTGCAATATCCAAAGGGACCCAGGGCGCCAGGGCAGATGTGGACCCCCACTAGCCTAGCCGACGATAGCACTGCACCCCGTGCTTGGTGCACCCATCCTCGACGAGGAGAGGGTGGCGCGGGGGCTGTGCAGAACGGGCAGGGGAATGGGGAGGGTGGGAAGCAAGCTGCCATCAGTGGGGGTGACTGGTCCCCTAGCAGAGCAGCTTTATAAATCATTTCCAGACGGGACAGCCTATCTTGTTCCTGACACAAGCTGGGCCTCAAATGCTCTTTTCTGTCATGATGTTTTTCTTTTTCCTTTTTTTCCTTTTTAAAAGAAGTATGACCAAGACAACTTGGGAGGTTTGTCTTATCTTTGACCATTTTGCTAATCCAACCATGTTCTCCAAGCCTGAGCAGAGACGAGCCTCGAGGTACAGGTTTCTGGTGATGGAATAAAAAGTTCTCATGTCCGTAGAAGACGAGGAAGATTCTGGGGGTTCCAGAAGCTTCTTCCATGGGGTGTGGACCAGTAAGGATCTGGGCTCAGGAGCCCCCTGTCTCCTCTGCCCTTTGTGTGCACTGATTGGAGGAGTCCAACCTCGTGAGCCTCACCGTGCTGGAGTAGGGGGCTGGGGCGAGCTGAGGGGCTTGGTTGTTCCCAGCCTGGGAGTTGGCTCCCTAAGACACTAGACACTGTCACTTACAGAGCCCCCTTTTGTGTTTGGTTCTTTTGCATTCCACGTGCTGCAGAAGGACGGAAGGACTGGGTACTGGCTGGGCTGTGTATACCGTGTATACATGGGAGCTGGCTGCTGCAGGGACAACAGCCTGCTCCTAATAAAGTTGTAAGTATTTAACATCCGTGTCCTGCTTCTGTGACGTCATCTCATTCCCACCTCCATCCCAGGTCTGCTGAACAGGCCCGACATGCCAGCCATGCACTGGGGTCTCCAGTGCTGCGGTGACGAGGACAGGCACAGGCTCTGTCCCACGCAACCCCCAGGCAGGCTGGGGGAGGCAGAGCAAACAGCCGGGGAGCAAAGATCCGGAATAGTGACAGATCCGGGAGGTGCGAGGATCTGGGTGTGTGTGTGGGGGGGTGGAGGGGCCAGGAGAGCCTGGCAGAGGATGGGACACAGCCCTGTTGAGAAGGGGGTGGGGGCCTCTCAGCAGAAGGGGGTGGGGGCCTCTCAGCAGAGCATGCTGGGGCTTGGTGACCAGAAGGAGCGGGTGTGCAGGAGGGTCTGAGAGAAGGCCTCTGGGGCTGGACCATGGTGAGGGGGGCAAGGCACAAGGAGAAGCTGGAGGGTGTCTTAAGTGGGGTCTCCCAGGCACCTGCCTTAGGGGGAAATCCCAAGGTTCCTGAGGGAAAGTTTCATTCTGTTTGACGAATGTTCCCCTCTTCTTAGCTCTGTTTTGGTCTGACAATGGTAGCAAATAATAGGCAGGGGAGTGGTGTGACACATTGTCAAGGACATCCAACTAGGACTCTAGAAACTCGCGTTGGTTTTAGATCAGAGATCCTATCTCAGGACCCCACTTTCTATCTGCAAAGTGAGAAAGTAGATTTAATGTTCCTTTAGGGTGTTTCAGCTTTAACAGTCTGGGTTTCTAGGCACAGTGACAGTTTACACTTTGGCGGATGATTGGTTTCAGTTTGGGGCTGAACGGGCTCCCTCTCATGACTTCCCTGCAGGCAGGAGTAAATGACTTCTTTAGGGGCTGATTGTACACCTAGGGGCCCAGGGCGAGGGGGCCGGAGTGGGAGTGTGGACAAAGCTTCAGCATTTGATAGATAGAAGGTTCTGGTGGAAGGAGGAGTTAGCGAGAAGAGTCCACTTGACACGAAGACCTAGTTGGAGGCCTGGAAGGGACCAGGAGGGTTGATGTCTAAGCTAGAAGTCAGCAACTTCAAGGTCTTTGTAAAATGTCTCAAGACATTGGCATATTTGGTCTTGTTATTTTATTTTTGTTACCCCTTCTGTTTTGCATTATAGCGACTGCCAGTAAAATCTTTCTAAGGAAAATTCCCATGGGTTGGTCTCTGGGTAAAGGAAAATGGTTTCTTTACTTACCATGCTTCTGAAACCAAATGTGTGTGTGTGTGTGTGTGTGTGTGTTTTTCCCACGCCAACCAATTTTCCAACTCTCCAGACACCAATTGAGTGTCCTAGAATTTAAGTCGTTTCTGACAGTAACTAGCTGGAATTAGAATCAGGTTTAAGGGCTCAGTCCCAAGAGACTGCCTTCACTTAGGACACTAGTCACAAGCAGTGGGTCCCCAGGGTCCCCACACTTCTGACTGACTTAGCTACAAAGTTGAGTGTTCCCACAGTCCCTGGGGAGGTTTGATCATTTGCTGGGTTGGCTCACAAAACTCGAGGAAACATTTACTTATGTTTACCGGTTTATTATTCAGGATATGATAAAAGATATAGATGAACAGCCAGATGAAGAGGTACACAGGGCAAGGTTGGGAAGGGTCCCAGAGTGAAGGAGTTTCAGTCCCTGTGGAGTTGGGATGTGTCACCCTCCTGGTGTGTTCATCAGTGCAAAAGCTCTCCAAACCCTGTGGCTTGAGGATTTGGGGGGA
Organism: Neomonachus schauinslandi; assembly: GCF_002201575.2. Taxonomy (NCBI): domain Eukaryota; kingdom Metazoa; phylum Chordata; class Mammalia; order Carnivora; family Phocidae; genus Neomonachus; species Neomonachus schauinslandi. The sequence continues at coordinate 85,393,575 of NC_058413.1, read as the reverse complement.
GGTTTTCTCATATAGGTATGATCAATTATTAATGCAATTTCCAGCCCTTCTCCTCTCCCTGGATGATGGAGGTTGGGCTGAAAGTTCTCAGCTTCTGGTCACAGCTTTGTCTTTCTGGTGACAAGTCCCCATCCTGAAACTATCCAGAAGCCCACACAGAGTCACCTTATTAGAACAAAAACCACTCCTGTCACCCAGGAAACCAAGGGATTTAGGAGGCCTGTGTCAGGAGCCAGGGTCAAAGACCAAACAGAACAAAAGATGCTGCTCGTTTCCTTATTACTTGGGAAATTTAAAGGGCTCTAGGAGTTCAGTGTTGGGAACTAGGTGCAGAGACAAATGTGTATTTATAATGTTGTAGGAGCTCAGCAAATAAAAGAGGAAGGAGAGTCCCACCCTGCAGCCAGTTGGGCGGTCCTGGAGAGCCAAGTAAGGTAAGGGGGTAGCATGTCACACTGGGGCCATCTAGAGCAGACCAATCTGCCTGAATTTTCAGGCTTTCTGGAGAAGGAAGGAGTGGTTTCCTAACCTTCTTGGCCTTTGAAGAGAGGCAGGAACAATTTGCTTTGTAATCCATTCTCAGGAGAGGAATGCTTTCTTGCCCCAGTGGAGAAATAACCTCGATAGTTGCAAAAAGCTCTTGACTTCCTGGGCCTCACTCCCCTTGCCCAACGAGCCCTGGCTGGTCCCCAGCAGGCTGAGCTGGCACGCCAAGGGCAGCATGTGTGACCCTGAGAGTCTTTCCGTGACTCCTTGGCTTGCACCCAGCGCTGTTGAGTGACTCAGCCCCGAAGCCCGCAGTCCTAGCAACAAATCCCGGAAGAGCAGCACGTCTCTCTTCAGCCTCTCCAGTCGCCACTGCATCACCCCCAGCCCATGACAGGATTGCAGTGGCATGTTCACTGCTCCCCATTGTGTACGGAAGGAGAGGGCAGTGGGGCAGACCCCTTGCTGCCCCAGAAACTCTGCTCTCACTCTTTCTCTCCCATCGCAGAACCTTCTGCCCCGCCCCCTTCGTGCTCTACTGGGAAGCCCTTCCTTTGTTTTGTTCTCCTGTGCTCGTGGTGGTCAGCAATGTAAATCACATTCCGAGCACTGGCCAGAATGTTGTTGAGGGAGATAAGAGTTCCTGGCTTCCAGAGGCATTACAAAGAAGAAACAGAACTATTTGTTCCCAAAGGAGAGCTATTTTGGCAGAAAGGGCAAGATAGAGAGGAAGACAGAGGGAATCTCCTCATGAAGAATTGGATTCGGGAAAATGGTGAAAATATGGTCACGGTGAATGGTTGGAGGTTGAGATTTCAGTTGCATCCCTAAGTTGTTACAAATAGTCCCCTTCTACCTACTGCCATCCCCTGCCCCATCTGGACCATAATCTTAGACTGTACTCACAACGGTTTAGGCCTCTGTGTCTGGGACTTCTGACCAACTGTCCAGATGACTTTGTGGGACTGGGATTCTAGTGTCAGCAGAGAGGACTCCTCACCTCCACCATGGGTGATCCAGTAGGTACTCATGTCCTGGTGTTGGTGTTGAGGATTTGGAAGAAAGAGCTTCTGAGAAGCCTAAGGAAATGTATTCAGGAGGATGACATGATCTCTTTAAGAGCCCTTTTTGGACTGGGTCTGCAGTGCCGAGGGAATCTGGTCCCAAGACAGATGACAGAGCCCATCTTCCCTGGAACTCTGAGGACCCTTCTCTGTGCAAGCACGTTCTAATCTACAAACACATTTGGCCTTCATAACCATACTCTGAGGGTTGACCAATCCAGCCTTACAGATGCCTAAACCTGGCTTTCAAAATGTGAAGTAACTTGTGCAAAGCCAGCCTAGTGAGTGGGAGCCAGGATGCAAGCGTGGGTTTGTTTCCTTCCAGGGCTGTTCGCTACTCTGCTATACTCTAGGAGGCCTTGATAGCCTCTCTTAAGGCAGAGAGACAATCAACTGTTTCTTTTGCCCTGAAAGATTTCTCGAAATGACCTGGGAGCATGTTCTTGAGGCAAGGTTTTATGGTTTCTATAGGACCTCTTAACCCAAACTTGCCCTGATCCCCATAATCTCTTAATCGGAAGGCTGTTCACTTGATTGCTTATTTGGTATGTTTCCCAGTGGAGCTTCTTCTGAGGTTTTTAGGGCCGGTGTTTGGCTCTTGGAAGCACCTTGCCATCAAATGAACCTGGAAACCAGAGAAGCCCCAGAAACTTCAAACGGTTTGAATTCTTTTGAGCGTCAAAATGGCAGAAAGGAATGACGAGGAATAAAACTGTCAATGGAGTCCAGCAATCCACGTTGTTCTTCGTTTTCCCTGGAAACCTCCAGAAGTTTTTCTTCTTCTCCTTTCACTTCCTTAAAATAGTTATTAAATATTTAAAACAGACAGAAGGAACAAAGAATAAGAAAATAAAGCCTAGGTGCTAACCACCCAGTGTAAGAGCTAAAACACCAATAGAGTTGAAGCTCCCAGAGGATGCCTGCCTTTCATTCACTCCCTTCTCTGCCAGAGTTAACCATTATCTTGAATTTGGTGTTTATTATCCCCAGCCCTTCTGTCATCCTTTCACTACATATATCTGCATCCCTAAACAATGCATAGTTTGCTTTGCATGCTTTTCGACTGTATGTGCAGGGTAGCACCTGCATATACCTGCACCTCACCTGTGTTCTTCTGCAGTTCACTTTATCTGCTTAAGATGAAGTCTGTGGGAGTCATTCATGTGGATACATGTAGCTCTACTTCACTTGTTTTTCAGTCTGGTATATTACGTCATTATGTGGCTGTGAATAATGGACATTTAGGTTATTTCCAGAATTTTGCTAATACAAGAATTCTGCTGTGAAAATTATTTTTTTTATTATGTTAATCACCATACATTACATCATTAGTTTTTGATGTAGTGTTCCATGATTCATTGTTTGCGTATAACACCCAGTGCTCCATGCAGAACGTGCCCTCTTTAATACCCATCACCAGGCTAACCCATCCTCCCACCCCCCTCCCCTCTAGAACCCTCAGTTTGTTTTTCGGAGTCCATCGTCTCTCATGGTTCATCTCCCCCTCCGATCTCCCCCCTTTCATTCTTCCCCTCCTACTATCTTCTTCTTCTTCTTCTTCTTTTTTTAACATATAATGTATTATTTGTTTCAGAGGTACAGGTCTGTGATTCAACAGTCTTGCACAATTCACCTGCTGTGAAAATTCTTTTTTTTTTTTTTAATAAAGATTTTATTTATTTATTTGAGAGAGAGAGACAGAGAGCACATGAGAGGCGGGAGGGTCAGAGGGAGAAGCAGACTCCCCGCTGAGCAGGGAGCCCGATGCGGGACTCGATCCAGGGACTCCAGGATCATGACCTGAGCCGAAGGCAGTCGCTTAACCAACTGAGCCACCCAGGCGCCCCCTGCTGTGAAAATTCTTATAAATGTTTCCCAGTGCATGTATTATATGAGAGATTCTGGGGTGGAATTTCTGGGCCATAGGGTGTGTTCATCTTCAACTTTATCATGGGCTATTTCCAAATCATTCTCCCTAGTGGTTTTACCATGCTTAGGATTTTTGCCAATTTGCCTTTCTTTTTTTAGGGGCTACTTCTCCACCAGCTGGGGTTGCTTTCTAATCCACTTTACTATTGGATAGGATTCACATTTTTTCTAGTTCTCCCCGCCCCCCCTTACTATCAGCCGAGATTCCAGCGGGAAATAGATGGCACACTCCAATTAGAATAATCTGAGGAGAAAGTGGAACAAAGAAAAGTTTCCAAAGGTATGGGTGGGGAAGGGAAACCCCAAGAGTTAGTGTAGCACCACAGGCTAGTAACTGTGGGGCTCAGTTTCCACATTGGCCTTGAAAGGTGAAGGGAGAAACGGTTTTGAGGACTAGAGTTAGAGAAGTTTATGCAGAGGGGGCTGCCCAACAGGAGCTGAGACTCTTGATTGGGGGACACAGCTTCAGTAGCTTTAATCTATAAAAGGGGAAATAATAGTACCTACCTCTTATAGCTTTTGTATGAATTCAATGGGCTAATGTGTTCAGCAAGTTGCCTGTTATATAGTAAGTGCTCAGTCAATGCCAGCTAGTTATACTCTAAATCAGGAGTTGGTTACACTGGTTCAATAATTCTCAAAGAATTTTCATAGTTATTTCCTAATCTGTGTTGAAGTATAAGTAGGTTAAGGATACTCTTCTCATAGTTGTTTCCTTAATGTTTTAAAAAATAGTACATGTGGTATCCCCATTTTTCTTTTTTTGTACTTTTCTGGGACTCCGCCTCCTGCCTTTTACCTAGTTCCTCAGGAGTCAGTGTGTTTCCGGCTTCCTGGATATTGCAGAAAGGGTTTTGGGAGATGACTCTCCAAGTTTCTGGAGACTACTTTTCTCATTCTTTTCCCAAATTTTTATCATGAAAAGTATCAGACATATAAAATTTGAAAGAATAGAGTAATGGACAACCACATACCCTTTACTTAGAGTCTACTATTACTATTTTACTGTATTTGCTTCAACTCTGTCCTAGAGAGACTTGTTTTTTGGTCAAACCATTTGGAAGTTGCATCTGACTCTTCACTCCTAAATACTTTAGCATGCATTTCCTAAGAATAAAGGCAGTCTTTTTTTTTTTTTTTTAAGTTGGCTCCATGCTGGGAGCCAACCTCACGTGGGGTCGAGGCAAGGTTTTATGGTTCTGCTGTGAAAATTATTTTTTTTATTATGTTAATCACCATACATTACATCATTAGTTTTTGATGTAGTGTTCCATGATTCATTGTTTGCGTATAACACCCAGTGCTCCATGCAGAACGTGCCCTCTTTAATACCCATCACCAGGCTAACCCATCCTCCCACCCCCCTCCCCTCTAGAACCCTCAGTTTGTTTTTCAGAGTCCATCGTCTCTCAACCTCACGACTGAGATCAAGACCTGAACTGAAATCAAGAGTCGGATACTTAACCAACTGAGCCACCCAGGTGCCTGAGAAGACAGTCTTTTACATAAGCATGATACCATTATCATACCTAATAAATTAGCAATCTCACTATAGCACCAGATATCCAGTACGTATTCAAATTTCCTCAGTTGTCCCAAGAATGTCTTTTTTAGGATCCATCAAGGTTCTCCCATTGAATTTCATTTTCTGTTTCCTTGTGGAGCCTTTTGACTTGTCCCATTCTCCCCAGTGTTTCCTGTGTGGCTCTCATGTTGCAGCATGTCTGAAGGCTCATCGAACCAGCTGTTCCACTAGTAGTGAAGCTGTTGGATTACTTGGTTTCTCTGACCTTTTCTGGATGGTCTTGAGGACATTTGGGCTTTCTTCCTGCTGTTCTTTCATTTATGGGATGAATTTCAGCTAGCCTTTGGTTTCCCTACTCTTCTACTGAATGCCAAGGTCCCTCTGTCCATGATCTTAAGTACCCTGGAGACCATGAGGGTGAAATAATAGATGTGTTCCTATTCCTATGAAAGGACTTTCATATGTCTTCCGTTTTAAGTGGGTCACTTAAATTAAGTGATTCATTCATTTATTCCACAAATATCTGTATATATACCAGGTATCAGGCACTAAGAATATCAAGAACATTCTTTTCTCTGCTTCCTTGGCTGCTTCTATGCTGGTTCTTTTCTCTCTCTGGCTGTTCCCTCTCAGTCTCCCTCCCGAGCAAATTTTCCTCCTTTAGCTTTAAAGGCTGGTGCTTCTTGCAGCCCTCTGTTTGGCTCGTTTCACCCACTTTCCCTGCGGAATCACATGCTCTCACATTGCTTCGGTTAAAAAGAGCATATTGATGGCTCCTGAAAAAAAATCTGCATACCTAAACTTCTCCTGGATCTGTGCACATTCAGACTCCTCCCTGGCCGGGACCCCCACATCTCATCATTCATTGAGTCACATGACTTGATTCTGCTTCCTAAATGTCTTCTTAAATGTCCACTTCCTAAATGATCCTTTCTACTGCTACTACCTTACTGCAGGCCAGATCATGTCTCACGGAGGACATCAGTAGCCTATCCTTGTTGTCACTGGTCCCAGATTCAACCATGTCAGTCCTTCCTCCTAGAATGACTTTCAGCCTTAACAGTAGATGCCCTATTTCATGTTCCCCTGGCATCCTCTGTGTCCTTCTGACATTGCACAAAGTGTTATCTGTCTCTTGGCTTATACTCATACTCTAAAGACCTTGAAAGTAGGCCTTAATTGACCTTGCACTTAGTAAGTGCTTGACATACATATAATAACAAGAGCCATCACTTAGCATAACTATATACAAGTATTATATTAGGGGCTTTACTTGTATCATTGTATTTATTCTTCATCACAACATTATGAATCATATTAAATTATCACACCCTTTTGTGTGTGAGGAAGCTGAGGGCCAAAGATGTTAAGATCTAGCACGTGTTCTCTCAACTTGTGTCAGAGTCAGACCTCTAAACCCCATATTTATCGAATGAGTTATAGAATGAAACCACTTGTCCTGGGGTCCTCAAGAGGCTCACATTTGGGGATGGGCAGGCATAAGTAAATGATTCTGATGCAGTGTGGGAAGGGCTATAGTGGAGGTATGCATATTGATCTATGGGATTATAGACGAAGCAATCGTGGTAATAATGTTCAGTGGCTCTGGGAAGACCTCACAGAGGAAACGGTGTTGGGGTTGGGTTTTGAAGAATGAATAGAATTTGTTATTAGATAGGAGGGAAGGCATGTCTCACAGTGGGGTCAACATGTATGAAGGGATGGGACTGTTAGGAATGGATAGTATGGCATGGTATCGCTGAACTACAGAATGCAAGGGGCAGAGTGGTGGAAGAGGAGGCTTCAAGGTTGGGCTGGGGTCTTATCATGAAAGGCCTTCTATACCACGTTAAGGAGTTTGTGCTTTGTTTGGTGGGCAATGGAGAGCCAGGGAAGGATTTTAAATCAGATTTTAATATCAGATTAGATTTTAATTAGCTCACAACTCTGGTGAGTTTATAGTAAGCATGGATTGGGTTAGGAAGACTGTTGGTAGAAAGACCAAGTAAGAGGCCCCTGCAATAATCCAGATTTAAGACCATGATAGCCTGGACTAGGGACGAAATGAATTGGAGAGGATGACATAAATTCCAGAAATGTGTAGGGTCAAGTGAGAGCCAGTCTTCATAACTGTGTACAGGGCATGACAGTGAATGAATTGTCAAAGGAAACTGCAGATTAATGTTTTCCCTCTCAATGACTTCCTCGCTTTAAAAGGAATTATAAAATTAGACCATCCCTTGACATGTGGATATGGCCACAGAACAAAGGGAGAGGAAAGTGGATATTCTTGATCTCCTCTCTGGATTATGTTTCTAAAATTTAGTACTGCCAGGATTCGAAGGGATGGGATGATTGATACTTTTCTTTTTCCTGTTGCTCCTCACTTCCTACCATACCTCCTTACTGACTGCCTTAGTTTCTGGCAAAACATCCCCTTACCTCTAACCATACTATTTTGTGGTAAGCTTGGTACCGAGAAAACATACAAGGAGACATATGAGATTGAAAGGAAAAGGACAGAGTGATCAGAGGAAAAGACAGAGACAGTCCACATACATTAGTGTGGAAGCAACTGTATGGTATTTCAAATGTATTTCAACATAGGTCATATAAACAGATTTATTTTTTAATATACCCCCTGTATCTTTCAATTAAGCATACATTGTGCATAATATATTTTAATACACGTATTTCAGGATGGGAATAGCAGAAACATATGTTAGCAGAGTTATATTAACTCTAGGGACAATTCCACTGGGTTACAAGATATTATGGCTCCATATGTTACTCATAAAGAATCCTGTGGCTTTAATGTGTAATACACTCTACTTTGGATTGGCAAGTGGAGGAGTCAGGCTGAGAAAAATGTGGATTTTCTGAATGAGAAGGTTTATGTACTGTATCTGGGTAAGAAAACATTCTTAAAGTAACCTGGGTAAACCTCCTTGCTGCCCAATCTCTCCCTGAAATGGAGATTGCACTGGGTTAGGCCACCGCTATTTTCTCCACACCATCCTGGGAAAGTTTGACATGTACAAATTGCCTTTGAGATAGTTAGATAGATGCCTAATTGCTTAGTGGGAAAGTCTGTCCTATTCCTTGAGTCCAGGGCACTATGTCTTAGTAAGTCACTTTGTTCTTATTTCTTCAAAAGCTGCCTCTTTATACATGGAAAATCATGGCCCTGGGAGTCAGGGAGACCTAAACTTCTGTCTTGACTCTGCTAAAACTGGGCTCAGTGATCTTCTGCAAGTGACTTGTCTTCTCTTGGTGTCCCATTTTTTCACTTGTTAGATGAGGTATTGGACTTGATCATTAATGACATGGTTCATTTCAAGCTCTAAGACTCATCAATCCCATAGATTGAAAAACTCGTTCCAGGGTAATTTTCAAAAGCCTTTTGCCCATCATTTCTTCTGAAACAAAAGGAGATGTATCTTCTGGATTTACACTTTGGAAATTTCCATGATTCTTCACTCCTTTTAGACCTTTCCCACCAAAAACAAGCCTACCTGCTTTTCTATCTGTAGGAAGCCTTTGAAAGGAGCAGTTTCCCTAGTCTTTATTGACCTTTATTGGATGTCAGGGGCAGGAAAGTGATACTGAAATATTTCTATTTCTTCCCTGTACTTACCATGCCCACGTCTAGACACCAAAATCTGTTTTGAACTCTGCACTGCCGCCCAGTGGGTGGCTCTCATCACTTCATTCTCTTTGTATTGGGCCTTGGGGAAAGAAATCTGGATACCTTTTGGAAGGTGGGGTAATAATAAGGCTGCTGTGGCTAATAAAGGAGAGTTTTCTACATCCCACCCTGGTATTGTTAAATCCTTATACATTGTATATGTTATGTGTGTTTATAGGTTATGAGTATTTTTACATTATATGTTGTTCATCTTCAGAGCAGCTTGATGAAGTGGGTTCCATTATTATTCCCATTTTGCAGATTAGAAAACTGACGTTGGTAAGTGACAACCAGCTTGGTAGGTTTTAGGGCTAGAAACAGTGAGAACGGTACTTCCTGGGCCTCTGATAGCCCAGAAATTCTCAACAACCAAGTTTCTGTCTCAGCTGCTCTCCCAAGCATCAGAAGAAAATGGACTAATCGTTGGACAATGTTTTCAGTTCAGTCCAATATCTTTGTACTGCAGTGTGTGCTTTGAGCTCTGGTGTATAAGAAAGAAGCCCAAGGAATGGTCCTTACTCTTAAAGGGCCTATCCTCCAGTTCAGGGGGGTTATGCCTATATTTAGGAAGTAAATAAATAGTGCAGAGTAGTCCAGAAAGTTTTGTAGAAAAGGAGGCGTTGAGATGGATTAGGAAGGCACAGGTTGAGTGTGGAGCCTGGAGATAGCTGGGGGATGGTGAGTGTGGGTGGATTGGAAGGTAGTCTCATGAGTAGGCTCTGTGTCCTTCTTATTCTTTTTCTCTTCTTCTTTCTTTTTCAATATTTATCATTTTTTTCACTTGATTCTGGGCATATTTAATATGGAATATGGAATATGAAATGGAATATGGAATACGAGACAGAGAGCTCACAGTCTAATGGAGAGACAGTATGATTAACCTGAGTATAGGTACCAGGCAGGGAGAACTTCACCACTTTCAGGGTGGTGAAGAAGCTGGCTTGAAGCAGAGGCACTTTGCCAGAAATGTGTGGTGGCTAAAAGCAGATAAGAACCAGACGGTGGAGGGCTTGAATTCCTGCCCACAAAGTTGGGGCTTTATGCTAAGCCATAGCAATGGTGAGTCTGGTTTCTAAACAGGAAATCATATGGCATTGACTTTTTTTTTTTTAATTTAAGAGAAAGAGGAGAGGATAGAGGAATGAAATGAGTCTCTGCATTGATGTGTTGAACTCTTTGAAACCAACTATGGAGAATTCTCCAACACCACCGCTGCCTTTCTCCACCCACGACTATTCCTGGAGGGATTTAGCAAGGACAACCATATTGGCCATTAGGGTCGCATGGCTTCCCAGATGGCTTAATGTGGTCTCTGTAAGTTTAAGGATGAAGAGATGAAGAGCCCCAAATAGAAGCTAGAGACAGAACAGGCTCTTTGACTTCTATAAGGTTGAGGGGTTTTGTTATTTTCTGAAGATAAGCATGTGACTGACTCTTTTTTTCTTTTCTTTTTTAGCTCCCTCTCTATGATAAAGGTCAAAAATTCAAAAAATGAAACAGGCAGCATAGAAGGGAGAGCAGGAAGCCAGTTTAGTACAGAAAAAGAACTATGAGGAATTATTTAACAAACTATATGCATGCAAAACTCAAAGCCTCCAGGCAATATGTACTGACTTATAAAATATGCTTCTTATTTGGGGCGCCTGGGTGGCTCAGTCGTTAAGCGTCTGCCTTCGGCTCAGGTCATGATCCCAGGATCCTGGGATCGAGTCCCACATCGGGCTCCCTGCTCGGCGGGAAGCCTGCTTCTCCCTCCCCCACTCCCCCTGCTTATGTTCCCTCTCTCACTGTGTCTCTCTCTGTCAAATAAATAAATAAAATCTTAAAAAAAAAATGCTTCTTATTTGATATGGGAACTCTTCTTTGTTGAATCTAACCTATAGAAACACACATTTATCAATGCGCAAGAGTATATGTGGAAGTGTTAATTACAGCACTATTTGCAATTGAAAAGGAAAAAAGAAGAAAGAAAAGGAAGGAAGGAAGGGCAGCCTTAGATGCCTATCAAAAAGGGAACTATTTAAATCAATTATGATAAATTTATAAAATGGAATTCTAATAATGGGGCACCTGGGTGGCACAGTTACGCATCTCGCTCTTGGTTTCGGCTCGGGTTGTGATCTCGGGTTTGTGAGATGGAGCTCCGCATCCAGCTCCGTGCTCAGCTCGGAGTCTGCTTGGGATTCTCTCTCCCTCTGCTGTTCCCCCACCTCAAATAAATAAATAAATCTTTCTAAAAAATTGAATTCTATGTGGCAGTTTTTAACTGTGGTAAAACTACATATTAGTTTACTAGGGCTGCCATAACAAGTACCACAGACTGGGTGTCTTAAGCAATTTTCTCACAATTCTGGAAGTTAAAAGTTTAAGATCAAGGAGTCAGCAGGTTTGGTTTCTTCTGAGGCTTCTCTCCAAGGCTTGGAGCTGTTTTCTCCTTGTGTCTTCACAGGGTCTTCCCTCTGTACAAGTCTGTGCCTTATTCTCTTCTTTTCATGAGGGCACCTGGCATATTGGACTAGGGACCCTAATGACCACACTTTAACTTAATCACTCCTATCTCTAAATGCAGTCATATTCTGAGGTCCTGGGGGTTAGGACTTCAACATATGAATTTTGGGGGAAACACAATTCAGCCCATAACAAGTTACATATATTCATATGGAAAAGCCTCTAGTATTGTTAAAAGTAATAAATTGAAGATCAGTATAATGAGTATGATTCCATTTTGAAAACATAATATGTATGTAACATATATGTGCATGTGTATACCAAAAAACATTTGGAAGGGTATACATCATATGTTTAACAGTGGAAATTTGTGAGAAAGAGGTAGACATTATGGGGAAGGGGATGTGGCTGCTCAGGAATGGATTATGGGAGAATTTTTTCCCATTTATTATTGTTTGAATTTAATTTTTAATTTTTGGTATTAGCTTAGATATAAAGAACACACACTCTAGAGTCAGATTGTTTGATTCATGATTTGAGTATAAGGCTCAAATTCTGACTTTGCCCCTTTGTAACTATTTCTCTACATCTTTGGAGCTTCATTTGTAATGGGGAAAATAAGATTTTTGTGACAGTCACATTAGATAATGAATGTAAAACATTAGGCACAGTGCTTGGCATCTACTAAGACCAACAAATATTGGCTATTTTTATTACTATGGTAAAAAAAAAAAGTTCTCATTTGCAACTTGGAGTAAAGAGGTGTGTTCTTAATCCCAGAGCGTTGTTAATTGAATCTGGTTCAACTGAACAAATAATTTTAGAGTCTACCATGTATGCAAGGTGTCATGCTAAAATCTGCAGAGGAACAAAAGTAGTTAGGTCACTGCCTGTCTGTAAGTAACCTAACAATAGGCAGACATGGCTTCATCTGCAAAACAACCCTAAGTCACAGGAGTCTTGTGACTGTCTAAGGAGGGAATACCTAGAAAGCACTTAGTAAGAATTCAATACGTGACAACAACTCTTGTTATTATTTACCTCTCTTTTGTAGCAAAATCTATTTAGAAAAGTAAATTTAGAAGGCAGTTCAGGAAGAATAAATTCAGGGAAAATTACTTAAGGGAAGTGTCACTAAGTCATGCATATTCCAGCTCATTCTGGACATCTCTGGAAGTAGATAAAAATACTTACGATGGCTGAGTGTCATCTCCCCAACATTGGGCAGGGGAGGGGAAGATAGGGTGGGGAGGGAGGATCTGACAAATTTCCTTTTCAATATTCCTTTTTGGTCATCAAGATCTTCTTTGGATATAGCTGTACCACAGAGATAAGTTATAGTGTCTTAGGTCATTGTCCCAACCTAACAGATTGGCTTTTGGCACTTCCTTCATGTAGAATGGATTATTTCTGAGATTCCTGCAGATTCTTGTCCCTTGCCCCAGTTTTGTTGGTCCCCTGTTGGCCAGTCCATGGTCAAGTCCACTGTGGTCATTTTCAGTCAGTGGTGACAGTGATGTTCTGGCACCGGGGCTTTGCTGTCTTGGTGTTAAGAGGCACCAGGTTTCTTTGTACTCAGGGTGTGTGTCCATCCTGACCCCAAACTCACTCTGTGCTCACCAGAGCCTGTGGCCATCAGGCCCCTCCACTGAATCCTAAGAGATTGGCTTATCAAGGCCAAGTTGACAAAAAATAAAAATATTTGGGCTAGAAAGGGGGAACAATTGATTTCTTCTTTTCTCCTTGTTCTTTCTTTTGAGGGAAGTCATGTGGAATTGGCTTTTTAGTGAGAGAGAAGAATATATACTTGTAGGCTTTGCATCAGAAGCTCTGGATTTGCAGGGAGTATGGCCTGAGGACTATGTAGCAAGAAGCCCACGGAGCTGAGCTGAGTGGGCTGAGGGACAGGGGCATATGAACATTGCCTGCAGGCGTAACAGTAGTTATCAATGGAAACAAGCAACCAGGAAGTTCAGGTGAGTGGCTTGAGGGTGGGAATCACACCTGGTGGGGGGACGTGGTCCAAGAGGGCCTGTGGGAAGCCCTGCAGCCAGGGGTGGTGAGAGAGAGCTGAACCATAATGATTTAGCTCAGGCTCCAGAACCAAGGATCCAGGTTCAAACCCTAGTTTACTCCTTAGGAACTATGTGTGACCTTGGCAATTGTTGCTCTGCGCTGTGCTTTGGCTTCTCATCTGTAAATGGAGATGATGATAGTACCTGCCTGGTAGGTTTGCTGAGCAGACTAAGTGATATATGAAAAGCGGTTAGAACACTGAGTGCCTGGCTGTTCTTACTATCGCCCCAAGAATGCACAGAGATGTGAATGCAGAGAGCAGTTAGGAGCACTTAGGTACCGGAGGAGGGCAAGTCCTCCTTCTGCTCTCAAGCCGCACGTGTTGCTTCCTGCCTCTCCCATCTTGTGTCACTCAGGCAAATTCTCCATGGAAAACATCCCTCTCCCAACAACGTCACTTTTCCAACTTGCCAGGGTTGGGAGGTGGCCCCTCCTTGACCGTTAGCCACCAAGGTCCCTTTGGGGCAGATCTGGCTCTTTCCTTGTTGGATCTTATTGGCTCTAGATCTTCAGGCCCAGCGGCCAGAGAAATGTGCCCTCATTACCACCACTGCTGGATCACAGCAGACTCCCCCTTGGCTTGATAGGCCTCTCTGAGGAAGAGAAGACGGGGCCAGTGGCCACTCCAGCTTTCAGCCTGCACAAAGCCCAGCCCTTCTTGGGCTTTCATGTTGGAAATATGAAGTGTGACTTCCCTTGCACAAGGGAGCCTGAGCCAACGCAAGGCTGGGCTTTATCTCTTTACTCAACAGAGTGTTTGTTTTAGGAAAATCAAAGCCCTTTCTTTTTCTGCTTTCTTCAAAGGGAGGAAGAGCAAAGCTGGCTCCTGCTTAGGAGCAGGGGTTGCCGGATTCAGAGGGGTCAGATCAGAACTTCCCTCGTAGCTGCCTGCCCTCTGCTCATCAGCATACCCCCTCCTCGGGCTACTCTGTAGGCATTAGACTGTATCTGAGTACCCAGGCTGGGGGCTCTGCATCAGGCTCTGCAAGAGGAGGCTACCCAGAGTTCACCAACTTCTACGGATCTTCTCACTCCCAGGTCACAACTGTGTACCACCAGCACTGCGGAAACCTCCCCTCCGATCCACGCTCTGCAGCTCCAGGCTCCTTTCTGGGCCACGCCTCTAGATTCTGTAGTTACTGCAGCTTCAGCATGTCTGCAGGTGGAGAGATCCTGAATTGACAGGAAATTTATCCCTCTCCTCCTCAGGTTTCTGCTCCTTTCCTTTTCTTCTTCCTGTCCCACATCCACCAGCCCCTAGGGCCAGCGCCACGCTCTCCCTCCCCCCACCTCAGGAAGGGCCAGAGACTCTCTTCTCCCCCCAGCCTCCATGGAGGGTCAGAGTTTCTTGTTGCAGGCATTGAGGGAGCTGAGACCAGTTCTCCAAGGCCCAGCCACTGACGGGAACAAACAGCTCATTGTTTGAGACGCTTCTAGAAGCACTCAAAGTCCACTGGGTTCCCTGGTGCCCTCAGCTAGGACTGGGACAAGGCCAGTGTGTGAACTCTGGAAAGCCACTGGGGGCCTCCTGGAGCTGCTGACTCATAGCAGGAGTGGCGAATAATTGGTAAGCCCCGGGTCCTGCTTTACTACCCCGTTCAAATCACTTTTCATAGCCAGCATCTTGCAGTATAAATTGCAGTGCTCTTGGGCTTATTATTATTATTTTTTTAAAGACATGTTTTTTTTTTTTTCAAACACATAAAAGCAGAGAAAATAGAACAAGGAAAGCCCAGGTACCCCACAACCCAGATTCAAAAAGCCCTGGCTGTGTGGCCGTGTCCTCAGCCTCCCACTTCCCTACCTCTCTCTTTGCGATACTCCTCTCTTTAACTTGCAAACAATTGATGACTTTTTAGATGCGTTTGGCACATGCCTTTCTGCCACAGTAAACAGGAAACCAATGCTATCATCATGGTTTATTATCATGGCTTGTGCTTTACACTCAGGAGACATGATCTGTTTTACTAGAGAGCTAATCCAATGGCAAATTATTGTCAGAGAAAACAGTTCGACCTATGCCAAATGGAAAATAGTTCTTTTAGGCAGGCATTTTCCTACACCCTATCAGACAGCATTAAATAATGATGTGACTGGCTAATTTACACAGCTGCTTTGGGCTGGGTGAGGGGTTCAGTTAGGGGCTGGTTCTTTACTGGAGCCCTTGACGATCCTCTTCCCGAGGCAGAGCCTCTCTGGATTAGAGGCTGTCCTGCAGCCTTGTGGTTCAGGGAGGGGGCAGTTGAAGATGTTACCCACAATGTTATTCCTCAGACTTTTAAAAGGAATTACACCATAATTCTTGCAAAAGGCAGCTCCGGGAAAGGGTTTGTCTTTCCTGATATCTGGGAGGGATGAATTTTTTTTTTTTTTCTGACAGTACGAACTAAGAACACTATTGCATTTTGCTTTTTGCCTTGGCTACCAGGAAGCTTAGCACTAAATGTAGAGCTTAATTACAGTGACCTGTGGTCACCTGTGGTTCCAGTTAACTTATCTTCCCCCATTTCCTCTCTATGTTTTCTGATTTCTCATTTTTATCTTTATATGCCTTTATATGCACAGGGGTTTTATTGTATCCAAATTTCATTTTTGTTACTTTGAAATTAGGAGTGGTAGAAATTAAGAACAAAAGCAAACAATGTAACTGTACCTTTCCCATGACCCTTATCCATAGTGTCTTGCTTATGAGAAGCCCAAGGAGGTTAAGGTACTAGGTCCAGATCACACAATCAGTAAGTGGTAGAGAAGGGATAACCAGACCTTATATATATATGCCGCACATTTACACTTTGTAATCTGTGGTTTATACTTTTAAAAGGGCTTCCTCATATCTTGAGCAAATTACCTCAATTTGTCCTTGATTTATTCTTTCAACAAATACTCACCGCCCACTTTATCTGTATCATATTATGCACTAGAAGTAGATGAATAAAGAGACAACAAATGTTGTCCTTAGGGAATTTACAACTTAATAGGGAATATCAGAATGTTCATCTAATTATAACACAAAATAGAAAGTGTGGGAGTGTTTCAGATAAAGTTTATAGGAGTTGAGAGGAGAGAGAAGCTATGTGAAGATGAATGAGGATAGACTTTGTATACATAGTTGGCATTCAAGTTGATTCTTGAAGGAGAGGGAACGTATGGGCCTCGATATGTGAACCTTATACTTGCTATTATTCCCACTGTATAAGGATGAAATCAATACAGAAAGAGGAAGGCAATTTCCTCGCAGCCCACAGAAGTGACTACTGGCGTAATCATCCCACTGCCTCCCTGTGTTGAAGCTGGTCCTGTGGCTTGAGGGCAACTGAAGGTCAGATTCAGTTTGTTCTTAGTGACAACCATTTAGTTAATGGCATTTACATGCCAGGGCCCCAGCCTTGATATTTGGGGCAGTACCTTTTTCATTTGCAAGGGACAAAACATTATTTTGAGCTAGCTTAAGGTGAAAAGTGGGAATTCACAGAAGCCACTGAAGTATGGCGGACAATTTAAGGGAGAGTTGAAGAAGTAGCTGGGGCTCACAGACAGCTGGAACTGCACCAGGCATGCCACAAGAAGCCACACTGTGTCTGTGGTCTGTGCTTCTACGGGGGTGTCAACTTCATTTCCCGTCCTCTCTACCTCCCTTCCCCACTCCCATAGCTGGTGCTCATTTTTCAAAGCTGACCTCAAATTAGCAACTTTGGCACATTGGTGCCTGTAGTCCACAGATGTCTGCCCTTCCTCTGAATGGATATAGAACTTACTCTTTGTCTGCCTTCTTCAAAAGCAATTGTATATATAATCCACCCCCCCCCCCCAAAGCTTATCACAGTCTTGAGGGAGAAATGGCTTCACATGGTTCTTTGGACAGGGAAAGGGAAGGTGGCATTGAGAGCTGGTGGTTTGTAACACCTCTGCATGACATTTTGCATTACACTGCCACCATGGCTTTAGGATGCTGTATGTTGGTCCCATTTCTGGATCTCTCCAGCCTTCCTTTGTTATTTTTTAAATTAAGATTTGAATTTTGAAATAACTCTAGATTTATAAGCAATTATAAGAAACTATACAGAGAGAGCCCACATACTCTTTACTCAGGCCCCCCAAAGGTAACATCTCGCAAAACTAGAGTATAATGTCACAACCAGGGTACCGACAGTGACACAGAACATTCCTATCAGCACTATCCTCATGTTGCCCTTGCTGAGCCATGTTGCTCTTTTGTAGTGACTTCGTTCTCACTCCCACACCTCCTTCACCACTGGCAACCACTAATCTGCTTTCCATTTCTATATACAGATGGAATCACACAATAGGTCACCTTTCGTGTTTCCTTGCTGCATATTTTATTCCGTGTATCAACAGCTTCTTACTTTTCCTTTCTGAGTAGCATTCCATGCTATGGCTGTGCAGTTTAACCTTCACCCACTGAAGGGCATTTGGGCTGTTTCAAGTTTTTTGGCTAAAATGTAAAATGCTGCTACAAACATCTATGTACAGGTTTTTGTGTGACATGTCTTTATTTCTCTGGGGTAAATGCTAAGAAGTGCAACTGCTAGGTTGTCTAGTAGGTGCATTTAAAAAAATTTAGATACACTTAAAAAAATAGACTTTTTGTGTGTCAGCTATACTTCAATAAAAAAGAAAATCAAACCCACGAATATATTTTTGCCATTAATATTTTTACAAGTTAGAACTGTATTTATAATAAATTGGAGAATGTACTTTTTTTTTTTTAAAAAAAGAGGTGTTTTGAAGAACAGTATTAAGTTTACAGCAAATTTGAGCAGAAGGTGCAGAGATTTCCCATATATCCCCAGCCTCCCCCACCATCAAAATTCCACACCAGAGAAGTACATTTGTTACAATCAATGAATCTATATTAATACATCATTATCACCTAAAGTCCATAGTTTACATTAGGGTGTTGTATATTCTATGAGTTTTGACAAAAGTATAATGACACGGATACACCCTTATAACAGTATCACACAGAATAGTTTCCACTCTTCTGAAAATCCTTTAGGCTCCCTCCACCTATTCATCCCCCGCTCCTACCCCCCTAGCTCCTAGCAACCACTGACCTTTTTATTGTCTCCATAGTTCTCCTTTTCCAGAATGTCATGTAGTTGGAATCATACAACATGTAGCATTTTCAGATTAGCTTTTTTCACCTAGTAATATGCATTTAGTCTCCTTTATATATTTTCATGGTTTGATAGCTCATTCTTTTCAATGTTGAATAATATCCAGTGACTGAATATACCACAGTTTATGTATCCATTCACCTACTGAAGGACATCTTAGTTGCTTCCAAGCTTTGGCAATTATGAAGAAAGCTGCTATAAACATTCATCTGCAGGTTTTTGTGTGGGCTTAGTTTTCAACTTATTTGGTAAATACCAAAGAGTGTGATGCTGATTCATATGGTAAAGTGTATTTAATTTTGTAAGAAACTTCCAAATTGTCTTCCAAAGTGGCTGTATAATTTTGCATTCCCACCATTAATTAATTAATTCATTAATGAGAGTTCCTGTTGCTCCACATCCTCACCAGCATTTGGTATTGTCTGTGTTTTGGATTTTGGTCATTCTAACTGGTGTGCAGTGGTATGTCATTGTTTTAATTTACATTTCCCTAATGATATATGATGTGGAACATCTTTTTTTTTTATTAAAGATTTTATTTATTTATTTGAGAGAGAGAGAGAGAGCATGAGAGGGGGCGGGTCAGAGGGAGAAGCAGACTCCCTGCCGAGCAGAGAGCCCGATGCGGGACTTGATCCCGGGACTCCAGGATCATGACCTGAGCTGAAGGCAGTCGCTTAACCAACTGAGTCACCCAGGCGCCCAGAACATCTTTTCATATGTTTAGTTTCCATCTGCATATCTTCTTTGGTGAGGTGTCTGTTCAGGTCTTTTGTCCATTTTTAAATTAGGTTGTTCAGTTTATTATTGTTGAGTTTTAAGGTTTTTTGCATATTTTGGGTATTAGTCATTTATCAGGTATGTCCGTTGATGTAATGGATTATTTTAATTGATTTTCTAATGTTTAACCAGCCTTGCATATCTGGGATAAATTCCACTTAATTGTGGTGTATAAGTCTTTTTATACATTGTTGGATTATATTTGCTAATATTTTATTGAGGATTTTTGCGTCTAAGTTAATGAGAGTAGTGATTTGTAGTTTTCTTATAATGTCTTTGGTGTTGGTGTTAGGGTAAAGCTAGTGTCATGGAATGAGTTAACATTACCTCTGGTTCTATATTTTGGAAGATATTTCAGAGAATTGATATAATATCTTCCTTTGGTAGAATTAACCAGTGAACACATCTAGGTTTGGTGCTTTCTGTTTTGGAAGATTATTAATTATTGATGCAATTTCTTTAATAGATATAAGCCTATTCAGACCATCCATTTCTTCTTACGTGAAATTTGGCAGATTTTGTCTTTCAAGGAATTGGTCCATTTCATCTAGATTATCAAAGTTGTGGGCATAGAATTGTTCATTATATATCTTTATTGTCCTTTTAATGATTATTGGATCTGTAGTGATGTCCCCCATTCATTTGTGTGTCCTCCCTTTTTTTTTTCTCTAGGCTGAAGACTTAATTAATTTCACTGCTCTTTTCACAGAACCAGCTTTTGGTTTTATTGAGTTTCTCTATTAATTTCCTCTTTCTAATTTCATTGATTTCTGCTTTTTATCTGCTTATTTTAGGTTTATTTGCTTTTCTTTTCTAATTTCCTAAAGTGTAGCTTTGATTATTGATTTTAAATCTTTTTTTTCTAATATATGCATTCAAGTCTATGAATTTCTAAGCACCGTTTTCCCTGTATCTCACAAATTTTGTTTCATTTTCATTTAATTCAAAATGTTTAAAAAATTATCTTGAGATTTCTTCTTTGATCCATGTATAATTTAGAATTGTGTTGTTTAATCTCCAAATATTTTGAAGTTTTCCAGCTATTTTTTATTACTCATTTCCAGTTTAATTCTACTGTGGTCTGAGAGCAGATACTGCTTGATTTCTATTCTTTTAAATTTGTTAAGGTTTATTTTATGGTCCAGAGTGTGATCTATCTTGGTGACTGTTCCACATGAGCTAGATAAGAATGTGTATTCTTGAGAAAAATCTGTATTCTGTTGTTGGATGAATTAGTCTATAAATGTCAATTGTATCCAGTTTATTGATGGTGTTGTTGAGTTCAACTTTGTCCTTACTGATTTCCTGTCTTCTGGATCTGTCTGTTTCTGATACAGGGGTACTGAAGTCTCCAGTTATAAGAGTGGATTCTATTTCTCCTTGCAGTTCTCAGTTTTTGCCTCACATAAAGTTTGACGTTCTGTTGGTAAGTTTATACACATTAAAGATTGATATGTCTTTTTGGAGAATTGACCCCTATATATGTAATGGCTCTCTTTAAAAAAAATTATTTAAATTCAATTTAATTAACATATACTGTATTATTAGTTTCAGAGGTAGAATTTAGTGATTCATCAGTTGCTTACAATACCCCGTGCTCATTACTTCAAGTGTCCTCCTTAATACCAATGACCCATTTATCTCATCTCCCCACACCCTCCCTTCCAGCAACCCTGTTTGTTTCCTATAGTTAAGAGTCTCTTATGATTTGTCTCCCTCTCTGATTTCATCTTATTTTATTTTCCCCTCCCATCCCCTATGATCCTTTGTTTTGTTTCTTAAATTCCACATATGAGTGAAGTCATATGATAATTTTCTTTCTCTGACTGATTTATTTCACTTAAGATAATACCTTCTAGATCCATCCACGTCATTGCAGATGGCAAGATTTCATTTTTTTGATGGCTGAGTAATATTCCATTTTATATATATATATATATATATATATATATATATATATCTCACATCTTCTTTATCAATTCATCTGTTGATGGACATTTCGGCTCTTTCCATAGTTTCGCTACTGTGGACATTGCTGCTATAAACATTGGGGTGCAGGTGCCTATAAACATTGGGGTGCAGTTGCCCCTTCAGATCACTAGGTTTGTATCCTTTGGGTAAATACCTAGTAGTGCAATTGCTGGGTCGTAGGGTAACTCTATTTTTAACTTTTTGAGGAACCTCCATACTGTTTTCCAGAGTAGCTGCACCAGCTTGCATTCCCACCAGCAGTGTAAGAGGGTTCCCCTTTCTCTGCATCCTCCGCCAACATTTGTTGCTTCCTGACTTGTTAATTTTAACCATTCTGACCAGTGTGAGGTGGTATCTTATTGTGGTTTTGATTTGTATTTCCCTGATGCCTAGTGATGTTGAGCATTTTTTCATGTGTCTGTTGGCCATTTGGATGTCTTCTTTGGAGAAATATCTGTTCCTGTCTTCTGCCCATTGCTTGACTGGATTTTTTGTTTTTTGGGTATTGAGTTTCATAAGGTCTTCATAGATTTTGGATACTAGCCCTTCATCTGATAAGACATTTGCCAATATCTTCTCCCATTCTGTAGGTTGTTTTTTAGTTTTGTTGGCTGTTTCCTTTGCTGTGCAGAAGCTTTTTATCTTGAAGAAGTCCCGATAGTTCATTTTTGCTTTTGTTTTCCTTGCTTTAGAGATGTGTCTAGCAAGAAGTTCCTGTGGCCAAGGTCAAAGAGGTTGCTGCTTATGTTGTCCTCTAGGATTTTGATGGATTCCTGTCTCACATTTAGGTCTTTCATCCATTTTGAGTTTGTTTTTGTGTATGGTGTAAAAAAGTGTTCCAATTTCATTCTACATGTAGCTGTCCAATTTTCCCAACATCATTTGTTGAAAAGACTGTCTTTTTCCATTGGACATTCTTTCCTGCTTTGTTGAAGATTAGTTGACCATAGAATTGAGGGTCCATTTCTGGGATAATTATTTTCTTTTAGCACTTGAAAAATATTGTGCCCCCTTCTCATGGCCTTCATGGCTTCTGGTGAGAAATCCACAGTCATCGAATTGCATCCCCCAGCCCCCTGTGGTTCATTTGTCTCAAACATGCTTATAAATGGAAGCATTTTTATGGTGACTGTTTTAAAATCTTTCTCAGATAATACTACAATCTCTATTATATTGGTGTATGTGTTTATTGGTTGTCTTTTTTCATTCAAATTGTTTTCTTAGTTCTTGGTATATTGAGAGATTTTTCAGCTGAAACTTGGACATTTTGGGTGTTATGAGACTCTGATTCTTATTTAAACCTTCTGTTTTACCTTTTATTTTTTTAAGTTACTGTTCTAGCAGAGGAAGGGCACCTTGCTACGGCCAGGTGAGAATAGATATCTGGGTCCCTCACTTGACCTCCAATGACACCTAAGTGGGACTCTTCTTTACTGCTGGACAGGGGGTGGAGTTTCTGGCTCCTCACTAGGCCTCCACTGAAATCTCCTGGCTGGCAGGGGTAGGAGCACCTTGTGCCTATTCCGTGTGGCCTCCACTGACAATAGGGAAGGGAGGTGTGGTGGTTTCATTACAGGTGGGTGACAGTGAGTCCTGACTTTTCACTAAGTTTCACTAAGGTGGGGGGACACTTCCTTATTTCCATGTGGACGTGAAGTCCAATTCCCCATTGGTCTCCACCTACACCTTGAGGGAAGGTATTTGTCACTGCCCAGTGTAGGGTAAAGTTCCTGGCTGCCTTCTTGACCTTTGTGACAGTTCATGCTGGGACATTGGTGTGTCTTTTTACAGCCTAATGAAGTGGTGAAAAGTAACTCCCTTTTCAGACTCTGCTGGCAGAGATAGGGTGGGGCCACATTTTTTTCTGTGGCATCTGGCTCGAGTAGAGCAGTGATTGTCTGCAAGTTTTGTGTCTTGTTTGGCTTGCTTTTCCTGGTTCTTTGGCCAAAGAGAGAAGGCTTTTGTCGGGAGTTTGTCTGGCTTCTGGTCTGTTTGCCACTACCTTCAGCTCCAAGTCTGGTATATGTGAGGCAAAAAATAAGCCCAGGGAACTCAGCACTCTGTTGTCCCTGGTTCCCTAGGTTGTTATCTCATCTGCCTTCTTCTACCTGTCAGAGTCTTTTTATGTTTGTTTATATAATCTGTCCAGGGCTTTTAGTTGTACATAGTGGAAGGCTTAGGAAAAACTATATCTACTCCTCTTCACACAAATAGAGATTTAGCCCTCCTTCTGAGCCTCACAAAAGTTTTCTATTATCTAAACTGGAGACTGGGATGAAAGGTAGCTTTTATAATTTTTTAATTTAATTTTTTATACTTTATTAGTGAAAATATATTTAACACTTAATATTAAGATTTAAAGCCAGGAACTATGCAAGCTGTTTTACAAATATCATCTCATTTAACCCTCACTGTCACCCTTTGTGTGGGCATTGCTATAACCCCGAATTTACAGATCAGGAAACTGGGGCTTGGTAAGCAGTTTACCAAGGGTCACATGGTGAGTGCAGGGCTGGGTTTTGAACCTGCACCTGATTTCAAAGATTCTACCGAGATGCTAACTGCCAAGTTTTTCTCTCTGGGAGGCCTGGCAGGCTATTGGCTTATTGATGGGTTGTTGACTGTAGGAGTTATGTGGTTTGGCCAGAATCTTACTTGCTGTGGTTGTTGGTGCCTTTTAGAACTCTCACTGACCCAGGAGGGTACTTGGGGACAATTCTTACAGTCAAGGAATAAGCCCAGGACCTCAGGGCCATCTCTTCCTTTTTCTAGTTTTTAAGCCAAGACAAGTCCTTTCCTTTTCAAGGGGCACAACCTATCTGCCTGCTTTATAAGAACTTGGATTTGTTTAAAAGTTTGATCAGGTCACTTGAACTCGTACCTGACTTTATTTGTACCCCTGAGTCTCTAGACTAGAAAAGAAAATCTTCCTCAGTCCGAGGAGCTCTGTCATTGTGCCCGTGAATGCCCGTAAAAGGAAATTTTTCCCTGTCATAAGCTTGCTAGGTTTTTTAGCTCAGGAGGCCTGGTTTAAAAACAAACATCTAACATTTATCTTGGACCTTAACCAACTCCACCAATCTGACATTCTCTTTAAAGTGCAGTTGTAACTCCAAAGTATGTGGTGAAGAAAAAAAGGAACATCCTTCATATGTCACATCTCTGTTCCTGGCTGGAACTGAAAGCCCACTTTTAATGCTGTTGCCTGTGTGGGGCCTGCTTCCACTGGGGAAGCAGCTTGGATTGCAGGGAAGGTAACGGCTGAGTAGCAAAGAGATAGAGTTCAGAATTTAGAGGTCTAGGGAATTTAGTCATATGCAAACAAACACGTGGGGGCTCCCTGGTTCCCACACCCACATTTTAGAAACTGTGATGAACCCACAGGCAGAAAGAAAGTGTCTAGCTTGAAAGGATCAAAGGCTTTGGAATCAGAGACATGTTAGGTCAGTCTCAGCTTCTCCACTTGTATTTGGGTGTCATTGGAAAAATTTCTTAACCCCTTTGAGCTTTAACTTCCTCAGTTGTGAAAGTGGGGAAAACAACACTCAGACTCTCAGGGTTACTGTTGTGAGGATTATATTAGATATTACAAGGAAAATGGCCAGAACATAGTAAGCACTCTATAAACATTCACAACTCATGACATGATCAAAATACAGCTTTTTATTTTCCCTTTAAAATTATTCAGTTGGTGCAGTCTTCCATTTCTTTAGATGGAAATGCCTAGCAGGTACATTTTACCAACACATGAAGTCCATAACAGCCTCAATTCAGAAACTGCAATGTCCAGGCAAAGACAATAATCATTCTGAACCGGATTTAGTGTTAAGTCTCCTACCCTCTTTTGGCTCAAGTGAGCCTCAGGTAGGATTCCCCCTGTAGCTGGCACTGGGAGGGAAGTAGGGGATGTGCTTGGTTCTTTATTTTTCCAGCCCTTTCTTTTCATCTTCCTTCCTCAACTCCTGGTTGGTTTCTGTTCTCACCAATGGATGGGAAGGTGGGGGACAGTGGTGAGAAAAGCAGGGAAGGATGTAGGAAAGGTCCTTGTTGTCTGGAAAGGTCCCAAAATGGCTCTGTGCTTGGGGTGTGTAGAGCACTCTCTACTTGTGGGCACTTTGGTGGGTTCTTCCACATTCCCAACACCACTCCCTTCTGCAGACCCCTTGACCCAGTGGCTGTGTTTTTAATCTACAGGGGCCATAAAAAAGGAAACCTAGACAATATTATTTCCTTTTTCTTAAAATATTGAATCTTTCCAATTGCTTCTTTGGGGGTATGCTAAAAGCGTAGGCTTATTCGGTGAAAATCAAAACCATAAATTGAGGCAAAACATCAGCATAAAGTAATGGATGAAAAAGGAAAATGCTATGTTAAAATAATCATACCCACTGTAATTTTGCACATTGCACTGCAGATGAGGGATAACACACTGAGGGTATTAAGTGATGTCACTGAACATGCCATGAACTGTAAGGTAATATTTGTTATGTCTATTTGCCTATGTGTCCAGACTTAAGGTCTCATGTAGGTGGTTGCTTTCAGCTCCTACAGACCTCTGAATTGATCTCTATCCTCTTGATGCTGGGGACCTCTTCCAGTTAGGTGAAACCTCTTGACAGAATTTATAAGAGACCTCAATCTACCTCTTTCTCTCCGGGACTAATATCTCAATACATGGGCCACGTGATGCACACTTGCCCTGACAGACTGTGGGGAAGAGGTTTGATTTCCATGCAACTACCTCTGATGTCACCTACATGGCAACATAGGAGGCTCCTGATTTTCTCCCACAGATGTACTGAATAGACAATTACACATGGATTAATTACCTCTGAAAGAAATCCAGAAACACCTCAGGTGCCTGAGACAATACAGACATTAAAATGGGTAAGAAAGTCTGAGACATACTCTCACCATAAACTTCACTCCCAGCACAGTGCTTATAATCAGGATACAACCCCTAACTCCCAGTTATTCCCTGAGGAGTGAAGGCTTTGTATCACACATCTAGCACTCCAACTTTTTGAAGCTGTCACCCAAGGTATGGGCCCCAAATTACTTCTGAGAGCCAGTGGGTCTTGCATTCAGAAGTCCTGCAGGACTATAGTAAACGGAGAGGAAGTTGTTAAATGGGCAAACAAGCACTCCCTGTGGTTATCCCTTCAGACACAGTGCAGTGTCAGAAGACAAAAATGCCCATCTTCCAAATTTTTCCTGAAAAGGCTTGACTATATATTTTCCCAGCTGCTGCCTAAGGGTCCAGCTTCTAATCAGTCTGCATCTGGGTGTTGACTGAGATCCTTGCAGGAGACTTAAAGAGTTGGTGGGCACTTCCCCTGCTGTCTCCTTCTGTCCCACTACAACAATAAAACCAGACCTCTAGCTTCTACCTGGAAGGAGCTTGTCCACACATCTATCACCCCAAATTTTGAGGCTGTCACCTGAGGGATAAGCCTTCATCCCTAACCACCTAGCTGTGATAGTCCATGAAGCTCAATATTCACGAGTCCCAAATACAATATTAAACAACAACAACAACAAAAACAGTTTTCAAGTGGGTGTGCAAGGACTTCCTGCAGCTACCCACCTCCTACCCCCTGGTTCAGCGTGGATGAAGCAAACAACAATGCCCATCTCATAGTCTCTCTATGGAAGGAGTATGACTACATACTTTCTCAGCTGCTGACTGAGGTTCTGGCTTCTAATCAGTCTGCACCTGGGAGCTGACTAGGATCCTCCTGGGTGCCAGAATGTGTGTATGCTCCTCACCATCTTCCCCTAGCTCACTCCAACAGTAAAAACAAATCTCCAGATTATTTCCGGAGGGAGCTTGTCAACATATCTAGCACCCCAACTACTATGGCTATTGTCCAAGGGACTGGATCTCAAATCACCTACCTCTGAGAGTCAATGGGGCTTGGTATTTAAAAAAAGTCCCCTGGGGCCACACAAAACAAAGAAGTGGTTCTATTTAGGCACATAAGAATTCCCAGTGACTATTACCTCTGGCTCAGCACAGAGAGAACAGGCAAAAACACCCAGCTCCCAATTTCTCCCTGATAGAGGCTAGACTGCATATCTAACATTCTGATTTTTCTTTCCAGCTGCTGCCTGAAAGTTGGGTTTCCAATTAATCCACATGCAGATCTGAAGGGGCAAGTAATTATTAGTCCTCTGGGAGTCTGAACAGGTGTATGGGCACTTCCCAAACTTTTGGGACATGCACATCTACTGGGACTAAGAACAAAGTTAGTGGGTTGGGCACTCACAAAGGTTTGGAGGCAACCAGGAGCTCAGGCATGGCTGATTGATGAGGTTCATCTCCCACATGAGACTAATCTGTCAAGATTGAGAAAGGTGGCTGTTTTATCTAATGCACAAAAACTAACACAGAGAGTCAAGGAAAATGAATAAACAGGGGAATATGTTTCAAACAAAGGAGCAAAATCAATCTCCAGAAACTGATCTTAATGAAATGGGAATAAGTGATTTGCTCTACAAATTAATGGAAGTAAAGATGCTCACTGAAGTAAGGAGAATAATGCATTAACTAAGTGAGAATTTCAACAGAGACAAAAAATAGTGAAATATACCAAACAGAAACCATAGAAATGAATACAATAACTGCACTGAAAAATTCAATAGAAGGGTTCACAGCACACTGGATTGAGTGGAAGAATAGATCAATGAACTAGAAGACAGTGCAATGGCTATCATCCAATCAGAAGAGCAAAAAGAAAAATGAAAAAAAGAGCGAAGATGGGCACCTGGGTGGCTCAGTTGGTTAAGTGACTGCCTTCGGCTCAGGTCATGATCCTGGAGTCCCGGGATCAAGTTGCTCATCAGGCTCCCTGCTCAGCAGGGTGTCTGCTTCTCCCTCTGACCCTCACCCCTCTCATGCTCTCTCTGTCTCATTCTCTCTCTCAAATAAATAAATAAAATCTTTAAAAAAAAAAAGAAAAAAGGAGCGATGATAGCTTAAGGGACTTAAGGACACCATCAAGCAAATGAGTATATACTTTAAAGATGTCCTAGAAGGAGAAGAGAGAGAGAGAAGAAGAAATCTTATTCAAAGATATAATGGTTGAAAACTTCCCTATGCTGGGGAAAGAAAACAGGCATCTGGATTCAGGAAGCCTAAAGAATACTAAAGAGGATGAATTAAAGAGATCCACCTAAGACATATTACAATTAAATTGTCAAAAGTTAAAGACAAAGAGAGAATTTTAAAAGCAGCAAGAGAGGGGTGCCTGGGTGGCTCAGTCAGTTAAGCATCCACCTTCGGCTCAGGTCATGCTCTCAGGGTCCTGGGATTGAGCCCCACATCAGGGTCCCTGCTCAGTGGGGAGTCTGCTTCTCCCTCTCTCTCTTCTCCTCTCCCCCACTTGTGTTCTCTCTCTCAAATAAATAAATAAAATCTTTAAACAACAATAAAAAAAAGCAGCAAGAGAGAAGCAAATTGGTACACAAAGGAACCCCCATAAGACAATGAGCAGATTTTTTGGTAGAGACCTTGCAGGTCGGAAAGAAGTGGTATGATATATTTAAGGTTCTGACAGAAAAAAAATTGCCAATCAAGAATACTCTACATAGCAATATTGTCCTTCAGAATTGAAAGAAAAAGAGTTTCCCAGGCAAACAGAAGCTGACAGAGTTCATTGCCTTACAATAAATGTTGAGGGGACTTCTTTAAGTTAAAACATAAAGATGCTAATTAGTAACATGAAAATATATGAAAATATAAAACTCACTGGTAAAGGTAAATAGTTTTTATGGGCTTAAAATACAAATGTTTTATATAAGACTTATGGTAACTACAGATGAAATCTGTAGTAGATACACAAAAGATAAAGAGAAGGAAATCAAAGCATATCATCACAGAAAATCATTAAGCCACAAATGAAGAGAACAAGATAGAAACAAAGGAATTACAAAGCAGCCAGAAAACAATGAACAACATGGCAAAAGTAAGTACATGCCAATCAATAGTTACTTTAAATGTAAATGGATTAATTCTCCAAAAAAAAGACAGAGAGTAACTGAATGGATAAAAAAACAGGGCCAACTGTATTCTGCTTACAGGAGACTCACTTCAGCTTTAAGGGCACATATAGACTGAAAGGGATGTTAAAAAGTTATTTCATACAAATGGAAACCACAAGAGAGCAGGGATAGCTGTACTTATACAAGTAGACTTTAAATCAGAAACTGTCAAAAGAGTCAAAGAAAGTCATTATATACTGATAAAGGGTCAATTAATCAAGTGAACATAAAAATTGTAAATATTTATGCATCAAACATTGGAGTACTTAAATATACAGAGCAAATATTAACAGATCTGAAGGGAGAAACATATAGCAATACAATTATAGGAGGGGCTTCAATACCCCCTTTCAACAGTGGATAGATCATCCACACGTGGGTTGAAAGAACAAATAGTATTAAAATTTCTATACTATCCAAAGTGATCCACACATTTAAGGTAATCCCTATCAAAGTACTAACAGCATTTTTCACAGAGCTAGAGGAAAGAATCCTAAAATTTGTATGGAATCACAAAAGACCCTGAATAGCTAAAGCAACCTTGAAAAAGAAAAGCCAAGCTGGAGACATCACAATTCCAGACTTCAAGTTATATTACAAAGCTGTAGTGATGAAAATAGTATGGGACTGGCACAAAAATAGACACAGAGATCAATAGAACAGAATAGAAAACCCAGAAATGAACCCACAATTATATGGCCAATTAATCTTCGACAAAGCAGGAAAGATATCCAATGAGAAAAAGACGTCTCTTCAACAAATGATGTTGGGAAAACTGGACAGCAACATGCAAAAGAATGAAACTGGACCACATTCTCACACCATATGCAAAAATAAATTCAAAATGGATTAAAGCCCTAAATGTGGGACCTGAAACCATACAAATTGTAGAGGAGGACACAGGCGGTAACCACTCTGACATCGACTATAGCAACGTCTTTCTAGTATGTCTCCTAAGGCAAGGGAAACAAAAGCAAAAATAAACTATTGGGACTTCATCAAAATCAAAAGCTTCTGCAAAGCAAAGGAAACAATCAACAAAATTAAAAGGCAACCTACAGAATGGGAGAAGATATTTGCAAATGACATATCTGATAAAGGGTTAGTATCCAAAACATATAAAGAACTTATAAAACTCAACACCCCCAAAATACCATATGATTTCACTCCTATATGGAATTTAAGAAACAAATAAATGAGCAAAGGGAAAAAAAGAGAGAGGCAAACCAAGAAACAGACTCAACTACAGAGAACAAACTAATGGTTATAAAGGGAGGTGCATGGAGGGGATGGGTTAAATAGTGATGGGGAGCAAGGAGGGCATTTGTGATGAGCATGGGGTGTTGTATGGAAGTATTGAAGCGCACTAAATTGTACACCTGAAACTAATATTACACTGTGTGTTAGCTAATTGGAATTTAAATAAAAACTTAAAAAAACTCAATGGATAGTTATAAAATCAATAAGGAAACATTGGATTTAAACTACATGTTAGAGAAGATGGTCTTAACATACAGAACATCCCATCCAACGGCAGTAAAATACACATTCTTCTCAAGCACACGTGGAACATTCTCCAGGAATAGATCATGTGACTACATTTACCTAAGCCACAGGCATTTTTACTCTCTTAGGAGTGACTCACATACCAGGTCTCTTTATCTTCTTCTAGTAGCAGGAAACACTGCACATTTTCTGAGCAATCCCCTAGAAGCCCCATCTCACTAGCCTTGAGGTTGAAATGTAACCCCAAATGTGAGAGGGGTGAGATAGCTCAGCCTCAGCTCTCTCCATAGAACTTTCTTCCTCCACCTTTTGTCACAATTCCCTGTTCCTTTTCTATAGTATTCATCTGCCCAAGGGCCCCAGAGTGGTGCAATTTGTTCTGGAACATAAACTGTGTGAGGTCCACACATCAGGATTAGTCTTACACTCACAGTGGTACTAGTATTTATTATATGGATTCTTCTGCTAAAACTTTAATTTTAGCATCCCTTTACACATTTAATAGGCCCAGAATTTAAATCCTTTTAATTTTAGTTACATTCCTTCCCTGACAAATCCTGGCTGATTTCTTCCCTCTTTGTCCTCCTGACAAATGGACTGGGTATGGTTGCCCCATATGCCCCTCTTGGATATTTACCTTATTCCCACACTTCCCCCACCTCAGTTTTAGATAAATGGTCCCAAATGAATAGTACTGGTCTCCAGTGTTAAACTCCAGATTCAGTAGGGGGTTCTCACAGATGGAGACTCAGGTCTAAGTGACCATTCACCATGGCCATGGGTGGGAATGGAAGGAAGGATATGGAAATGAACAAAGGAGAGCATGAGCTCTGGTGTGTTGGAGTCGCTCACACCCTTCAGCATGATTGGTAGATAGTGACCAGGGCTCAGCACTGGTGCCTCTGCTGTGGGAGAGCCTCAGCACAGAGGACAGTGAGGTATCTGGTATCAGGCTCAGTTCAGAATTGATATCTATTGCAATTGGGAAGACTGAATGGTAATGTTGAAGTTTCCCCTCAAGGCTGCTGGCTCCCTTGGCTTCCCCCAACATCCTGGAGCTTCTTAGGCTCATTTTTTGTCTAGGTTCTCTTCCTTCCCACCTCTCTTCTTACCTCATGCCCTCTTGGTGAAGAACTTTGGTGAGGACCATGTGGGGAGAGGAAGGAAGGGGGGGGCAAAAGGAGTGGGCATGGTGCCCTTTTCACACTGCCCACTGAAGCTGTTGGATATGACCCTGGCCAGTTGGGATTCCTTCCTTCCTAGCTCAGGATCTCTCCAGTAGTGAGAGTCGGCTGCAGTCTGAGCTCTGAGCTGGCACAGGGAGGAGCCCTGCCTGACCTTCCCATTTGGCTGATGCCCTGTATATTGGCTCAAATGAAGCACACACCTATTTCTCATGCTGGAGCTCAAGCCAAGTGGCCTCATCTCCCCTGCAGCCTCCCCTTGGCTCCAGCTGATGATTTGTGGCTGCCCATTAACTCTGTTCAAACGGCTGAGCTCTTAGGAACATCTGCTCTGTGGTAGAGCAAGCTGTGATGTTTGCAGTGACATATAGTCAGACTCATCTGGGGAGAGATTAGGCTCACAGAGGGCACAGAGGGACAGACTCCTGGACTTCTGCTGCCTGGGGAAGGCCAGGCTCCCTATCAGCTCATCAGAGAGCAAACAGACCTTTCCCCCCCCCCCTATTTTTTTGACTTTTTATTGTTATGTTAATCACCATACATCATTAGTTTTTTTTTAAATTTTATTATGTTATGTTAGTCACAATACATTACATCATTAGTTTTTGATGTAGTGTTCCATGATTCATTGTTTGTGCATAACACCCAGTGCTGCATGCAGAATGTGCCCTCTTTAATACCTATCACCAGGCTAACCCATCCTCCCACCCCCCTCCCCTCTAGAACCCTCAGTTTGTTTCTCAGAGTCCATCGTCTCTCATGGTTCGTCTCCCCCTCTGATTTCCCCCCCTTCATTCTTCCCCTCCTACTATCTTCTTCTTCTTCTTCTTTTTTTTAAAGATATATTGCATTATTTGTTTCAGAGGTACAGATCTGAGATTCAACAGTCTTGCACAATTCACAGCGCTCACCATAGCACATACCCTCCCCAATGTCTATCACCCAACCACCCCATCCCTCCCACCCCACCTCCCACTCCAGCAACCCTCAGTCTGTTTCCTGAGATTAAGAATTCCTCATATCAGTGAGCAGACCTTTTTCTTACCTCCAGCCATTGCCCCCAAGTGCAGCAGGGTCCTGGGGCTCTGTCTGGCCCCCTTGCCTCTAGAAACTACCATCTTATTCTGGCTCTGATGGAGGGAGAGAAGATCGTAAGTCTAGACCAGTGATTCTTAAACCTGGACGACTTTTAAAACACAGATTGCTGCCCCCCCCCGCCCCCAGAACTTCTGATTCAATAGGTTGAGAGTGGAGGCCAATAACTTGCATTTCTAACAGGTTCTCAGGTGATGCTGATGCTGTTGGTCTGGGAGCCCCATTTTGACAACCACTGGTTTTGACAAGTCCTGGAATGGGACACCTCTCTGGGAGGGTTAGAGGGGTACCAGGTCCCAGGGCTGAAGTGGAGGGTTGATTGGCTCTAAGCTGGGCCAGTGAAAGATTGGGTGAGAAAACTTTCAGATGCTGAGTTCTAAGCAGATTGCCGGGACTCAGTTTGCCAAATACCAAGTTGTTGTGGAGTGTAGATCTCTCAAGGTTCAAAGTGGGCCTGAGGCAAATTTCCTTGTTTCTTTAATCATCCCCAGATCAGTCTCAGAACCCAAATACCAGAATCTCGTAGAGAGCCTGTTGACTTGGTGTGTGGGCACCCGTATGGCCACAACTGCTCTTGCTCTCTGGGTCTCTGTTGATGAGTGTGGTCTGCTCAGTGAGTGGTGTGGGAAGAGTCTCTCATTGCAGAGGTTGAATCATCTGATGAAAGGACTGTCTTCTGAGGAGACCAAGGGACCCCAACATTGACTTCTCAACTTTGCTCACTGAGGACCCTACCTTTGGACATCTCCCTATCCCCTACCCATTCGGCTCCGGAATGAATGGAGGTCCTGCTGAAGCTCTGCTGCATGTGTGAATGTTCAGATCACTAGCTCTTAGGAGGCCCATGTGGTCTTTTTTCCTGTTCAGCAAAATGCAGGGTGCAGTTCAGGCTGAGGTCTGAACAAAGATGCTGTGATCTGAGGTGTCAGTGCTCATGTGGAGGGGAAGAGATGACTCATCTTTCAGCAGTGCCAGAGGAGCAGGGGAAGGTGAGGGTGAGGGGCACGGACAGTGAGTCAGCTCACCCAAACCACAACAGCACACAGATGCTGGCCCTGTATGAGATGGACATCTTGAAAAGTGACACTCTGCTCTGAAATCCATCCCTTGCAAGCTTCCCAGCCCAGCAGCTTGGGGAAGGCCACGTGAGGACACCTCTCTCCTCACAGACACTCCCTTGCCTGCTCTTCCCATTGCCTTCTCTCCCTACTCAGCCTAGTTTGGCTTTGCTAATTCTTCCCTCCTGCCACCACTTCTTGGATGTGGGGTTTGTGGCCCAGTGTGGAGAGTCACAGAGGTGTCATATGGGGAGAAGGGGGGCTGTAATGTGAGTTCTGTGTGTTTGCCTTTTGGTATAGCAGAGCAAGAGAAACTTCAGAGGAGAAAATGGAGATACAGGAGTTAACCACTTGCCCAAGGTAGCTATTAGTTGGCAGAACTGGAATTTGGTTCTAGGAACCCATGGTCCTGAGCCTGGAATCCATTTCCTCTACCTCTCAGTTGTCCTCTTCTGAGCCTTCCTCTAAGGCTGTCCTTGGAGTCACTGGTGTGTGTGGGGATAACAGGAGGCCAGGATGGCTTTGCATATTATTTACCTGCACCTGCCCAGATGTTTAAAGACATCTCTCTCTAGATATGTGTCAGGTGGGGTTTAATCAGGGAAGCAGATCCACTATGAGTTATGGGAGAAGAGATGTCTTTTTCTTTTTCTCCAAATTTTTATCTAAATTCCAGGTAGTTAACATATTAGTTTCAGGTGTAGAGTTTAGTGATTCATCACTTACCTATAACACCCAGTGCTCATCACAACAAGTGCCCTCCTTAATACCCATCACCCATTTAACCCATCTCCCAGCCCTCCTACCTGCTTTCACTGACTACAACCCCTTACACCAGAGAGGAGAAGGAGATGAAAATCTTAGGGGTTCTAAAATACTCTTTGGGAAAACTCTGCCTGCTACTGAAATCAACCGGTTTGCCTTAAAAGTCCCCTGCAGGGACTTTGCCCTGAGCCCTATAACTTGGGGGACCAAAAGCTCCAGTTTGCCCCAGTTTTGATTTACATCTGTTGTCCCAGCATAATTATTAATAATGCCTCCTTGTGTTCTAAAGAGTACACTGGTTTGGATGACAAATTTTACACAGTTACTTGGCCTTTAACTCAACCTCAGTTTGCACTTGCAGATGAGGAGGTGGTGAGTCGAGGGCAGAGGAGGTGGGACTGCTGGGGTTCCCTGTAGCCCCTTACTTCCTACCCTTGCCTTCCAGTCATGTGTGGGTTGCCTTGGGGGTGAGGTAACTGGGCTGCCACATGGAGTCCTGTAGCCAGCACTGGGGAGAAAAACAGACTAAACTTCCCCTTGTCCCAGTGCTTCCCAGGAATTTCAGGAAATACCTGCCATGTATTCCTGTTCTTCCTACTCCTCCCCCCGCCCTCCTCCCCCCTCCCCACAACACCCAGGTCTGGGGTCTGATCTGCTGAGGGAAGCACGGCTAAGCCTCCCGTGGCTCAGTGCCTGCCGGCAACCTCAGCTTTTCCTTATGCTTATGGACTGTGCTACCCAAGGTCTGAAGCTGTTCTTCCGTCTCCAGCCATTTTTTGAGCATGTAGCTGTGGATGAAGGAAATGCCTAGAGGGGGTGGGTACTGTGGATACTTGGGGTGTCTCAAGTAATCCTCTGAACTGCAGGGGACAGGGCTCTTTCCAGGAAGGGTCACATTTTCCCTGGCTGTCTTTGGTGCCTAAAGCCCTCAGAGCACAGATGTTTTGGTAAATTCCCCCTGAGGAGGTGGAGCATGGCCAGTGGCTTCTCTGAAGGGGAATGAACTGAGAGCGGTTTCTCTCTCTGGACAGTTCCTCCTCCCCACCCCCCACTTTGGCAGCTCAGGCACGTAGGCTTTATGCAAAGTATAATGTTCTGTAGTGGCAGCCGCCCAGGCTCTGAAACCAGACAGAACCCAGGTTTGCGTCTGAGCTCCATCCTACCTGTGTGATTTTACGTCAATTACTTAGCCTCTCTGAGTCAGAGGGGCTCTTCTTCACATAATAGGGAGAATAATAATCACCTCAAAGGTTGGCATTCAGATTAGATCATAAATGAAGGCTCTGCTGAGTGCCTTGCACACGGATGGGTTCCCCTCTCCTCCGTGCAGCTCAAGGCCATTTACTTAATTCAGTTTCAGTTCAGCAGGGCTGTACCGAGCCAGACATAGCTTCACCTGACACTTTCTTGGAGAACTGTGGTTTGATTAAGTCAGTGGTTAATTGGGTGCCTGGGTGGCTCAGATGGTTAAGCGTCTGCCTTCGGCTCAGGTCATGATCCCAGGGTCCTGGGATCGGGTCCCACATCAGGCTCCCTGCTCCTTGGGAGCCTGCTTCTCCCTCTGCCTCTCTCTCTCTCTCTCTCTCTGTCTCTCATGAATAAATAAATAAAATCTTTAAAAAAAAAAAGTCAGTGGTTAATTGAAATTCAAGACTTTCAACGTCTATTTCTTTCAGGTCACCAGTTTACTATACTCACTATAGTGAATGGAATAAATGAAGAAATCACTAGCTTTGTTAAAGGTGATATGTGCCGTGGGGAAACAATTAAGATGAATTTTAGCATCAAATCTGCCCTCACAAGCTTTCCCGATCAAGTAGGAGAAAACATTCCTCTAGCTGTTGTAGAAATTATGAAGGTTGGGCCCAAATAACCCATTGATTCAAGAGGAGACAGCTCAGGCTTTGTTTGAGGAAAGGAGGTGGGGATGGGGCCTTGGGCAAGTGACTTAAGCTCTCTGAGCTCACCCTCCTCCTCTATAAAACTGAGACCGCACTACTTACCACCCAGGACGATTAGGAATAATGAGACATTATTTATATAAATCCATCAACAAGGTGCCTGACATAAGTAATCACACAGTAGCCACTCTTGATGCTAGTGTTTCTTCTCAACCTGCCCCAAATGTAGCTCTGCTGTTCTACTCAGCATCCTCCACACACTTCCTGGTCATTTCCACTCTGCACCCCCCTAGGTTACTTTTTGTCCTCTGAAATGCTTTCCATCCACCCTTTTCTTTGGTCCAAGTGCTTAAGACCCTACTGGAGTCCCATCTCTCCATGGAGACTTCCTGAGTTCTCTGTCTGTCCTCTTGAGTTCCTTCCTCCCCTTGGCATTGATTTGGGTTGATGTGTGCCTTCCCAAGGGCAGACATGGTCTTATGTCTCCGAAGATGGTTGGATGCTTGTAGACAGGAAGTCTTTCTTTTTCACCCCTTCTGAGTACAAATGCTGGGTCATGCACGCAGTGGTATCTGATGACAACTTACAGAAAGTCAGATGCATCCTTCTCCTTAGTATCGAGTTTTTGTGGGAACACAAACTTGAGAACAGTGGAGTGTTTACTCCACAGATTACTCTTGTATTTCCCAACAATACCCTCAAGATTGCATCTGTTCTACCCTCTGGCCTCATTTCCCAACATGGAATTCTGGGCTTGCAGAAACCCAAAGGAAGAAGTGACCTCAGGGTAGGAGGAGGCTGCAGAAGGCTGCATTGCAGCTGAGGTAGGAGCCTGATGCCAGAAGTATGAGCATGCTTCCCAGAGGAACTATTGGTCCCAGGACAAAGACTGGTGGCCACCTCAGCCTTCTTTGCCATTTAAGCCTGGTATTTACAAGTAACCCTTTCCTAGCCAAGAACAAATAAGTGTTGGCTTGGGAGGGGTGGCGTTTGTGAGTGTGTGTGTGCATAGAGAGGGTTGGAGGGGAGGGGAAGAGGTGGCGCTAAAACTTCATCCAGGTTGAACCCCTACGTTGGGATATGTTCAAGAAGCCAGATATGGGAACTGCATGAACATCCGTTTTTAGCTATTGCATTCTTTCTTCAAACTAAAGTTTACTTAGAAGTTCGTATATAAAACAAACCAAGGAGGAGCTGTCCTGGGGCAATGCTAGGGTGGGAAGAGAGACCATGGAAGCTTCACCAAGTACACTGTCAAATTACTGGTATCCCAAACCTCATTCTTCTTGCCAAAAAAAAGAAAAAAAAGAAAAAAAAAGAAGTGATATTAGTGTCCTTTTCACTCTTAGAATGTGCCTAGTATGGGTAGGACCTGACATTCAGTGCTCATTTAAATTTCATGGCTATGTAACTGAAGGTGATTTTTTTTTTTAAAGATTTTATTTATTTATTTGACAGAGAGAGATAGTGAGAGCAGGAACACAAGTAGGGGGAGTGGGAGAGGGAGAAGCAGACTCCCGCTGAGCAGGGAGTCTGATGCGGAGCTCGATCCCAGGACTCTGGGATCATGACCTGAGCTGAAGGCAAACGCTTAATGACTGAGCCACCCAGGCATCCCTGAAGGTGATTTTTTTTTTAAAGATTTTATTTATTCATTTGAGATACAGAGATACAGAGAGAGAGAGGGAGAGAGAGCATGAATGGAGGTGGGAGGAGGCAGAGGGAGAGGGAGAAGCAGGCTCCCCGCTGAGCCAGGAGCCCGATGTGGGGCTCAATCCCAGGACCTTGGAATCATGACCTGAGTCGAAGGCAGACGCTTAACCATCTGAGCCACCCAGGCGCCCCTGAAGGTGATTTTTTAAAAAAGATTTTTATTTACTTATTTTGAGAGAGAGATAAAGAGGGGCAGAGGGAGAGGGAATCTCAAGCAGGGACCCTGACTCAGGGCTCGATCTCATGACCCCGAGATGACGACCTGGGATGAAACCACGAGTTGGATGCTCAAGCCACTGTGCCACCCAGGTGCCCCTGAAGGTGATATTTTTGCTTAAGACACCTGCTTTCCTTTCTGCTCCACCGTTGTGATTTGATCATGATGTCAGATAGATAGGAGGTTCTGCAGACTCAGGGAAGTGACAGTTTTAAGTGAGCTGTGTACTTAATAGTGTTGTTTTTGTCTAGGGGTGGAGGCAGTAGGATGCCCCCAAGAGGGGCTTTTCTGTGTAGCACAGTGTGTGAGGTGGGTGTCTGTGTGAGGCCTGGGTGGAGAGTGAGGCCCGAGGCTGGGGGTGTGCACGTCCTGCTGTGTGTGGTCTTTCTAGCCTTGCAGGCCATGGGAGGCTCTGGTTTGGATGTCACTCCCAGCGTTGGAGGCATTTGGGCTGCTTCCAGCAGAGCTGGTTGGTGTTGAAGGCCATGGATGATGGCTGTGGGAATGGCACCAGCCTGCCTGGCCTCTGAGGTAGCCAGTTTCCTCCGTATCCCTGGGAGTAGGCAGTGGTGTCACAAACTGTGTGGGAAAAGAGGGCTGTCCAGGGGTAGAGGATGGGACAGCATGGGGTGTAGCCTGGGAGGGGCTGGAGAGGGAAGGCAGGAGCGGGAGTCTTGGGGGATTAAGGAGAAAAGGGCTTGAAAACTGGGATAACGCATTTCTCCAGCACTTGGCTCTCTTTATCTCCTAAAATTAAAGCCAGGCCTCCCCTGGAAGGTTCCACTTGAGATTCTGTTGGGAAATTAAAAAGATTCTGGAGGAGTGGGTGGTGAGTTGGATTTTTCTACCTCAGTTGATAGTATATATTTTGGGGCACACAACACAGTATTTTGTTTTTTATTCATTCATCAATTGGTTATTGAGTACTTATTATGTTCCAAACCCTGGCTTAGGGGCCAGGTAAACTAGAAGTCATGATCCCTGCTCTTAAGAGAGCACAGTCTAGTGAAGAATGCAGACAGATAAATAGATGATGCTGTGTCATATTATTCACCTTGGAGAATATAAATAGTATATTATATATGTATTAGTGTATAATACAGTGCTAACATTATTAATAAACTAATAATAACATATTATTAGTATTTAATATAATTTTTATATATACAGCATATAACTATATATAGTAAATCAAAAGTATAAGTATACACATATACATATACATACACATACATACATGCTATTATGTGTGTACATATTTATAAGCATACTATATACTGTGTAGTGTATATATATACATATACTATGGTTATAGTGTATTTGGATATAAATGTGTATGTACATTGTATACATACACACACAAGTACTTTGCCTTTGCCCTTCACCTCTACTAACTCAGCAATCCCCACAACTCTATGCTGATAAGTGGCATAGCTGGACTTGAACCCAGGCAGTCTTCCTCTAGGTTCTATCTCTTAATTACCCCACTGTACAGCCTCTCAATAGAGGTCCATACAGGGTGCAACAGGAGGTTGGAAATGAGAATTTTTGCCCCTGGGAGTTGGAGATGCTTCCCAGAGAACAAGTTGTCTTGGCAAGAGTGCTGTTCTGAGATTGTGTCTGAGTTTGTGGTGGGGTGGAGAGTGCAGGGTGGAAGGTCTTCCAAGTAGGAATCCAAACTTCCCAGGGTACGGAAGTGAGTGAGAGCAAGGCACCTCATTTTAGGCCCTCCCAGGCCAGGTACAGGAGGCCAGAGCACATCTGGACTACCCAGCCCAAGCCCTCTTACTCCACATCATAGATGGCAGTGTCAAGGCCCCCCAGACTCATGCACGGTTCCTATCGGCTGACTATATATAGTCCAGGCTCCAGGCACTCCTGATGACAACAGTGCTAAATCTAGCCAGTGCGGGAAGGGGAGCTGGAGGGGGAGGATTGGAGCTGCTTTATTTCTCAGCCGTCATGCCCATCCTAGCCATCAGCTCTTTGCCAGAGGGGTCAGCACAGCGATGGTGAGGGGGTGTTGAAGGAGCTGCCTGTGAAATTGCTCAACCCCCGGCACGTGGAGCTGCCTGCCTGGGTCAGTTGACCATCTGCGTCTTGTTTAGGACCCCCACTCCCGTGAGCCAGGCTCTCTGGCCCATCTGTCCAACTGAAGGGGAGGTTTGCAGGCAGAAGGATGCCAGTTTCCCAGTTTTTGCTGTGTTTCTCTAACCAAACAGATGCTTAGAACAAATAAACAGAGCAGGAAGCCTTGGAGAGGTTGCGTCAGGCTTAGCTGAGGCGTGCTGTCCTTTTTGAAGGTGTTGGCGTGCTTGAAGGGACCAACATCCAGGGCCAGATCATATCTGACTGTACATTAAGGCCAGGATTCTCAGATCATCCATAATGACAGTATCTAATATTTGTTTAATGCTTTACAGTTTCCAAAGTCCCAAGGTCACCAGCCAACAAAGAGTTAATGGGGGCCTGGCATTCAAATTCTTAGATTCCAAAGTTAAGCTCTTCTCTTTGCCTGTGTGATAATCCGCCTTGGTAGGTTAGCCTAGATAACAGTAGAAGTCCCCTTGGAAATTGCCAGCCGTGTTGTGACTGGTTGTGTGATTTTAATCACTTTCGCTGGGAGAACAGGCTGGAAGGAACCTCTAGGACAGAGCTCTGAGTGTTTGCTCTGGGGACTGTTGCCCACAGTCAGACCTTTACCATCTTGGGGCAGAGAATGAGCACATTCTCTCTCAAACACACCTGGGATTTTGGACTCTGCCTCCATTTGGCAGGACCCTAATGGATTCCTTCATTTCTCTGGGCCTTAGTTTTCCTCTTAGTAAAGAATAACAATGCCTTGCTCATAGGGTTTTGTGGGGATTCACAGGGGAACATTTGACCATTGTGACCTTCCTTCCTATTTCTCCCCTGGCTTGTTCCTCAAGTCTCTTCTGGCAGGAAAACCACATCCAATTGCTTGGCCCCCTTCTTTTCCCTTTACTTGGCTGTCTCCTTTTTAAGTTGCCCCATACACATATCCAGCCCCCTCTTAGTCACCTATGATGCTGGGCACTTGGTTACTGTACAGCTCCCACACAAACATACCAGAAGCAGGTTTAGGCTTTAGTTAGATTTGAATGAGATAACCTTATGCAGTGCTGGGTAGTATGGCTGGCTTGCTGACTGTTCAGTAAATATTAGTTATGACTATTATGTTGTTCCATGGGATTCATGAGGGAAAACTTAAATGATTCTCAAGATATTGGGGCTGGAAGTGACCTTTGTGAATATTCTGCATTTCCTCTTTTGACAGATGAGGTGTCAGGGGCAGAGTAAGTTCAGATTTGGGGCTGGATCCCAGTACTCACTCACTCACTCATTCAACAAACATTTATTGAACACTTACTATGTGCCAAGTACTGCTTCAAGTATTGGTGTAAGAAGATGAGTAAGACAAAGTGCCAGCTGCCAAAGAGCTCATGATCTGCCTGGGAAGACAGACACATAAGTAGGGTAAAACACACATGGTAAATGAAATGATGGAAGTATGCATGGGGTTTCTGGAGAGTGGAGAGGAGAAGCCTCTAATATATCCTGGACGGGTCAGCAAATACTTCCTGGAGTTGGCAGTACCTGAGCTAAAGTTTAAAGAAGTAGAAGCTAGTCAGGGTAAGTGGAGATTTTTGGGTGTGGGGCCATGGAGAGCAGGTCTGGAATTCCTGGTGAAGGAGAAAAAGAATGCACCATGATGCATTCAGGGGCCTATGCAGCTCCTGATTTCTGGAGCCAGATTCCATAGAAGAGGGAGATCTTGAACAGGAATTTGGAGAAAGAGAGAAAATTCTATTGGTGGAGTGAAATTTCTCTACTGAACAAGGCCTTGAATTATGCATGGGGCACAGCAAATGGTTTGGAGTGGAGAGGTGTCGGCCAGATGGCCATGGTGGAAACTGGTAGAAGGCTTTGAGACCTACTCCCCTTCTCAGATTCTTCCCTGTGGGTTATAGAACACTTACATCTCCCAAACAGATATTTGCTGAAAACAGCACTGAAATAAAGGGAATAAGAAAGGAGGACACCAAATGAAATGAGGTCATTCATGAGTGTGCAATGAGTGTGAGCATGTCCTCTCCCAGAGGGCAAAATGTTGAGTTGTGTGTTAGGAGCAGAGTCCCATGTGGTATGTAAAGTCAATACAAATGTAAGAGTTTCCTTAGTTACCTGCTCACAGCCCAGAGAGGACATGGTGAACATCACCAGAGAAAAGGGCACTTGATGGGCTTTTAGATAGGGTTAGATGGGCGCCTCAAAACCAATAGGGGAGTCTTTTCTGATACATTTCCTATTATAATTCAGCATTAATGAGGTTATAGGTTATAATGAAAAGAAGTCTCTTGATTAACTTAGGCAGAAAATAATTTATTGGAAGGATATTTGGTAGCTGTTTGTTTTAATTTGAGTGTATGACTCACAATGTTACATTACTTTCAGGTGTACAACATAGTGATTCAACAAGTCTGTAGGTTATGCTATGCTCACTACAAGTACAGCTACCATCTGTCACCACTGACTATAGTCCCAGTGCTGTCCCTTTTATTCCCATGACTTATTCATTCTATAACTGGAGGCTGTATCTCCTACTCCTCTTCACCCATTTTGCCCATCCTCCCCACCCCTCCCCTCTGGCAAGCACCAGCTTGTTCTTTGTATTTATAGGTCTGATTCTGCTTTTTGTTTGTTTATTCATTCATTCATTTGTTTTGTTTTTTAGGTTCCACATATGAGTGAAATCATATGGTATTTGTCTTTTTCTTTCTGACTTATTTCACTTAGCATAATACTATCTGGGTCTATCCATATTGTTGTCAATGGCAAGATGTCATCCTTCTTTATAGTTAAGTAATATGGTAACTCTTGAAATCTATGGGAAGACTAGCGAACCAGTTTGGGACATCAAGAAAGGCAAGATTCTGCCAAAGTTCCACCATGGAGCAGTGGACTT
Source organism: Neomonachus schauinslandi (assembly GCF_002201575.2). Lineage (NCBI taxonomy): Eukaryota > Metazoa > Chordata > Mammalia > Carnivora > Phocidae > Neomonachus > Neomonachus schauinslandi. Next base: position 85,350,001 of record NC_058413.1, on the reverse strand, counting down.
AAGTGGTGGCTTCTGATGTCACATTTTTGGACACTGCTGCCGCTAGAAACTTGCCAAAACATGAATGGCCTCCTGATCATCTTTAACTGATCCTTGACTTTTAACTCAGAGTTAAATTCTGTGTGGTAGCTTCTGATGCGCTACATGTAGGTCACGCGCCCTTTCTCTAGCTGCCAGGGAAGGCAGAAGAGGAACTCTGTAGCTCCTTTGGCTTCCATAAGAAGGAGGCCTACCTTCCACCTAACTTGGGATTTCTTACCCTCGTTTGAGAGTGTTCAGATTCTGGGTGGCCCCCCAAAACAAATATCTACCATGTTCTTTGACCTTCCAGGCCTGTTTCTCAAAGGCATTTGCTCTCTAACGCTGCTCTCCTCTGGCTTCATAGTAATTCTGAGACCTGAGGAACTAAGGAGTTTTCTTGGTCACACTTGGAAGCATCCATCTCTTGAATGTTTGATTGGTCTCTTCCAATTTCTTCCCTGAAAATTGATACCATTTTCCTTAGTGAAAAGAGATGCAATTGCTTAACTATAAATAGGATTCCCTCTTTCTCTGAGGGATTTCTGCCAACAGCCTTTTCTTACCTTATACTGTGTACGTCAGAGGTGGGTAAGGGGGACAGGACCCCTTAACTTCTCTGACTTATTCAGCTTTTCCCTGCTTTGACAAATGGCATAAATCATACTTTTGTTGGTTACACCCAAGTTAAAAAAAACCCAGAGCCTTTCTTCCTCCCTTTTTTCCCCTTCCTTCCTTTCCTCCTTCTTCTCTCCCACCCTCCCTTTCTTCTTTTTTATTTCCCTCTCTCCCTCCTTTTCTCTCTCTCCCTCCCTCCTCTCCTCCCTCCCTCCCTTCCTTCCTTCCCCCTTCCTCTCCTCCCTCCCTCCCTCCCTTCCTTCCTTCCTCTTTCTTTCTCTCTTTCTTTCTTTCTTTCTTTCTTTCTTTCTTTCTTTCTTTCTCTCTCTCTCTCTCTCTTTCTTTCTTTCTTTCTTTCTTTCTTTCTTTCTTTCTTTCT